>NW_023330791.1:0-61794 GCF_011100685.1 Canis lupus familiaris | reverse complement strand
TAGGTAAAATGGTTAGTAATAACACACTCTCAAGAAATGTTGGCTGCTGCTGTTGCTCCTGCTCTGCTATTAACTATGCAGAGCTTTTCTAGAACCCGTACACCAAAGAATATGCTAAGTGGATGGGCACTACAGCCACTTGTCAAGTCCTCTGCTCAGCAAAAACATTCCTGGACTCCATGGGCAGTCCCTCTGGGGACATTCCCAGGCCTTGCATAGGAATAGACGTCCTGTGAGTAGAGCTTCCCCACCCTGGAGCCCTGGCCAGACCTTGACAGTCCTCGTGGCAAATGTTTTCTGAGTGACTCCTGTCATCATTGCACCAGTAATGGCTGTTGATCTGGAAGCTGCCGTCTGCGTTTTCATTTCCCTTCGATATGTTGAATCTGCTTTCCACAAAAGCCAGACATAGCCCTTCAAACAGGGAGAAGAGGGTTTTTAGAAGAGGGTTTTATGTTTTTAAAAGAGTGGTTTTTTTTGTTTGTTTGTTTTAGGGTTATTGAGCTGAAGGAGGAGGGAGATGGAGAGAGGGAGATCAGGAAGCGGAAGAAAGACAAGAGGATAGGCACTTTTACGGAGGGATATTGAAGGTAGACAGGCATTCAATTTTCAAAGAAGTGAGACTATAAATGGCAAGCAAAGACATGGGTCTCTTTGGGGCCCTTTACAATTACTGTCAAACAGCCAATCTTTGGGCCTGGTCAGAACTTAGAGGGGATGTGAATCCAAAAAGCCCAGGAAATATATAAATGTTAACAAATGGGCCTGGGTGCCTAATGTCTATACTCTGGGGGAACTTGGCTCTCTCAGTTCAAGGGCAATCAAAATGGTCAAAACTTAACGATCCAGCACCTACAAAAAGAGGAAGCAACTCAAAAGCCTCCAAACCCACCTAGCCATCAGCTTCCCCAGGATCCACTCACCTACACTCTTCCAACATGTAACATCACGTCTAGTACTGTGTTCCCTGTGTTCAGTACTGGGACTAACTGCAATCAGCTCTGGCTGGGAGGAGCCCCGGTGAGGGTCGTCTCTAAATGCCAGGAAAACCTTCATGGGCATGGGTCTGTGACCACAGCCAACCCCACATAGTGCAACCCCCTGGGTTTCTACAGATTACAGTCCAAAAGGCAGTGATAAGCTTCCAGTGTCCCAGGCTGAATGAGTAGCCATCCCTCACCTTCCAGGTATTTGGATGATAAGGTACCATTGCAGCAGCCAACACAAGTAACATAATATGAATGCTAGAAACACAATCCTTGAGGACAGGTGCAGGAGAGCAGACATTCAGGAAAACCTCTTGAACCACGGGACATAGATCTCTACTCCTCCACACTTACTTACCATCTGAGGCCCTGTACCAATGGAGCTACTCAGTAACTACCCGGCTCTGAAAAAGCACCTGGATTGGCTGTTGGGGGGCAGCAGGTGGGGCTGGCAAGAGACTGCACTAAGTTTTCAGATCAGATGGGGACCGCATTAAGGGAAGAATGGGCACAGAGCTGAGAGGAAGAGATGGGGGCATGGAGGCCTCATTTTAAGAAGATTGGGTTGGGGTGGTAGGAACTGGGGCGGCAAGAGTCGGGGGCAGTTTAGCAAAGATGAAGTGTTCTCAGGATGGCTGCAGGTGGAAAGAAAGCATGTGGTGGGCTGGGAAGTGAGGGCTTGAGTCGGTGTGGACAAGAAGATGCATCGAAGACTTGGGATAGGGCAGAGATCAGAGCTATCAAGAAGGGGGTGAGCTCAACAGGGCATCCGCTTGGATGGCAGGCATTGAATAAGGGTGGGTGGAGGTGGGTGTTAGGGCTGAGCAGACCTTCCGGGACTGGGATAAGAAAGCTGGGTCAGAAAAGGGGAAAGCCATAGCGGTGGGGCTCAGGGGAGGTTGGCGTGGAGCACCGGGATTGCCACAGGGGTTGAGGGGTGAGGATGTGATGCCTCAGAGGGCGGAGGAGGGATGTGTCTGCGCTCGGGGTTGGAACTGGACTCCCAGGGGGTCAAGAGTGTGGCTGCATTGACGCGACGCCAGGGGCGAGGGGGTGGGGGGTACGTGCTGGGCTCGGGTCCCCGTCGGGAGAAGATGGAGGGGGCGGTCAGCAGGGGCTGTGCGGGCTGAAGGCTCGGCTCCGAGGGGGTAGGGCGCGGGCTTACAACGGGGAAGGCAAAGGGTTCTGAAGCAGGACAGCGCAAAGGCGACCAGGGGTCGGGACCACGGAACGCGCCCGGCCCGTTCGCATCTCGACCCCGCCCCCCTCCCCCCTCCTCCCCCTGACCCCGGACTCACCAGAGCGAGCGGGGAGGGGGCGGGGTCGCTCCTGGCCGCTGCAGCCTCTCAGCCTCCGACCCGACGCTCCGGCCTCTCCGCCACCGACGCCCGGAAACTGCGCTCGAGGCGCCTGACGCCAACCCGGCGGTTGGGCGCTCGGCCCCGCCCCGGCCCGCGGAGCCAATGGCGGGGCGGGAGGAGCCGCGGGGCGGGGCCAACGTTCCCGAAGCCGAGTTCCCCAAGGGCCAGCGGGTGAGCGGTCTGGGAGGCTTGGACTCCACTAAGGGGAGAGGGAGATCCGCCTGCAGAGGCGAGGCCACTAAGCGAGGTCACCGACCTAAGAGGAGCTTGCCCAAGGCCCGCCTCTAGCAGTGTCTGCGTCAGACTAGATCCCGGCTTCTGGGTCCGTGATCTCGCCTGGCCGCAGCGCCATGCGTGTAACGTTGGCCTCCTGAGGGGTAGGTTCCCACTGGTAAAATCAGACCAGTGACGTCTACGCTATTTTTGCCTCCCTGAGGGCATGGGCGCTGGTGGTGCTTGCAGCCCGGGGGCTCTGAGGGAAAAAAGTATACGTGTTTTGACCCTATCTTGTACCAACAGGGCGTCTTCAGCTCACCGCTCCCTCCTCCTCGGGACTTTCTCAGGTACCTGCCCATCAGCCCCTGAGGCACAAACCTGGAGGATCTGGTTCTTCTCATCTAGCCAGGTCCTTGTGTGTCTGCTTTCCTCGGTAGAGTTGACATTTCTTTTGCAGGTGGACTCAGAACAAAAGGTCCAAAGTGTGTGAGAGGGGGGATGTCTGCTTTGGTCACTTCTCACCTGCAGGCTTTGGTCCAGCGGGGAGCGTAGGGCCTGAGTGTGGGGACAGTGCCCAGAGGCAGAGGTACTACTAACTGCATGTCCAGGGGGACTTTGGGAGTATTTATAGGGCTGGCCTGGGAACAGGGCAGCTCTTGGAAGCAAGCTCCACTGACCTGGGCCAGGGGTTCTGTGACCGTTTCTGGGAAGGTTCGGGTTCAGTGCCCGTTGCCGTTTATAAAAAAAAATGGCTGGTGGAGATGTGGCACCTGAGTGTGTGGGGGCTGCTTCTCTGGTAATAATCTCTCCGGGAGTGAGAACCACTTCTCGGTTTCAGACTAGATGAGGCTGAGTGCATTCAGTATGGGTAATAGTTGAGGACGGGGAGCCTCGGTGTCCATCGGAAGATGAATGGATAAAGAAGAGGTGGTTCATGTATACAACGGAATATTCCTCAGCCATTAGAAACGACAAATACCCACCATTTGCTTCGACGTGGATGGAACTGGAGGATATTATGCTGAGTGAAGTAAGTCAATCAGAGAAGGAAAGGGAGGTGGGCGGGGGGTGGGGGTGACTGGGTGACGGGCACTGAGGGGGGCACTTGATGGGAGGAGCACTGGGTGTTATTCTGTATGTTGGCAAATTGAACTCCAATAAAAAAATTAAAAATAAAATAAAATAAAATAAAAAAATAGTTGACGTGGGTAGTAGCCGGTTGGCTCAGCGGTTTAGCGCCACCTTCAGCCCAGGGCCAGATCCTGGAGACCCGTGAATGAGTCCCCATCAGGCTCCCTGCATGGAGCTTGTTTCTCCCTCTGCCCGTGTCTCTCATGAATAAATAAATAAATATTTAAAAAAATAGTTGAGGAGGAAGTTAGAAATAAAGAGATAGAGGCAAAGTATTTTCTGGGTGTTGAACAAGGTGGAAAGTAAGGGATTTACTAGGGAAATCCCATTTCCTAGGCAAAAGGATAGTGTTTCTGGTAATAATTAGCACATTCAATACCATCAGTGTCTTGACTCAAGCATGCCCTCCCCCAAATGGAGCAAGCAAGCAATATTCCTCAGTTCTTCCAGTTTTAGTATGTGTGCTGCCGAAGTGAGCACTATTCCTCAGTTCTTCCAATGAATTTTTGCACAGCCACTGTCTGCAAAAGCTGTGGGAACCCCACATAGTAATCTTTTGTCTGGTTTTTCAGGAGCCCAGCCCTTGTCTCTTGGTCTTCTCTTACTTCTCCGGCCTCTCAGCCCCGCTGCTTGTCTTCCTCTCTTCATCTTGCTCTGGTGCACATTTTTACCATTCATGGGCCATGAGTCCACGAGGTAGTTTCCAGCCAGAAAAAAAAATTCACACTGCTATATCATTTGAACAGTAATAAAGTCACATGCAAAGAGAAGAGAGCTTGAAGGTTATCCTGGAAGAGGCAGCTTTTATCTGAGTCTTGCAGGTGGATAGAGGAAGGGGCATTGCAGGTGAAGAGACTGGCAGAGAAGTGGCTGGTGGGTAGGAGTGCAGGCTGAGCTCAGGGGAGGTCCCCAAGAGTGGAGAGGAAGTTGGACTTAAGAACAGAGTAAGGGGATGGGGCTAGGATGGGAGGGGAGATAAAGACAGATTGGATGAGGGGGGAAAGGAAGGATGCAGACACAGCTGGAGGCCTGTGCAGGAAGGGCTCAAACACTAGCAAACTCAGCTCACAGGCCACTGGTCTGTCAGCTTAGATTTCAAGAACTCCACAGACTTATTTAAAAAGCCAGGTAGGAGAACTGCAGGTATCTGAATTCCCTGCAGACAGGTCCAAGGTGTAGATTCCTGAACCCCATCCCTTCCCTGGAGAGTCACTCTGGGATGGGGTCCAAGAATTTAGGCCTAACCACCTCTGCTGTCCTCTGCCCTCAGCACCAGCGGATCCAAAGCATAAGAAAATATAAGAACCTTTGTCTTATTTTAGGAGCTGAGGGGTAAGGGATTATTAACATTTGGGCAAAAGAGAAGCTTCTATTGTTTGCTAGATAGGAATTGTGATTGGTCCTTGTCAACCACTGGGAAGGTAGGTTGCCATTGTTATCTTCAATAGCACAGATAAGAAAACAGGCTTCAGAGAGAGGCTAAGTAACTTGGGGTCCCAGGGCCTCAGAACTAATAAATAAATGGTAGAGGGAGGACTCTCACCCAACTCTAATTCTAATTAGAGAGTTAGCATAGTTCAGTGGCAGAGCAAGTGGGCTTGGTAGGCGGTAATGCTTAGGTTTGAACACCAGCTCTACCCCATACTGTTTACAGGACCTTCCCTACACTAGTGTGGGCGTTCAGGACAACCAAGCAATGTGAAGCTATGGTTTTCACAGGCCCCTTGAGATATAGCACTGAAGATTGGCAATTAGAAAACAGAAGTAAAGGCACAACACACTATGGCCTCCTAGCCTCAGGCAGAGGGGCCAGAGGGTGTGACTTCAGGTAAGTTCCCAAAACTATCTGAGCCTCAGTTCCTCATCTGTAAATTGGGGAAAATATCAGTTGACCTGAGGATTAAGATAATATCCTTAGGAGAGTTTCTGGCCTGCTGGAAGCACTTGAAGATGACTAGCTATAGGGCACCTGGGTGGCTCAGTTGGTTAAGCCTCTGCCTTGGGCTCATGTCATGATCCCAGGGTTCTGGGGTCCAGCCCACAACAGGCTCCCTACTGAGTGGGGAGTCTGTTGCCCCTCCCCTGTGCCCCCACCCTCGCTCGTGCCCTCACTTGCTCTCTCAAATGGATAAATATTTTTTTTAATGATTTTGTTTGTTCATGACACACACACACACACACACACACACACACACAGATGCAGAGAGACACAGGTAGAGGGAGAAGCAGTCTCCATGCAGGGAGCCTGATTTGGGACTCGATCCCGGGACTCCAGGATCACGCCCTGGGCTGAAGGCGGCGCTAAATCGCTGAGCCAACTGGGCAGTCCTGGATGAATAAAATCTTAAATAAAAAAAGAAAGACTAGCTATATTATTATTATAGTTTGGGCTAATTCTCACCTTCCCAATCCAGTCAGATCTGTTTTTAACTGCTTTCTGAACACTGGAGTGGGAGCTTTTTTTTTTTCTTCCATTTTTTGAGAGCCTTTCTTATTTGAACCCCAGATATATCCTTACTTGGCAGCTGACTAAAGTCATCAAACAAGGACTAATGCAACCATTTCTCTCAAAAGTGGAATAGCTAATGTTCCCCCTGGATTCTGTTGTAGGAAGTTGGTTCTTCCCACTCTTTTAAAATATGGCAATTAGAATTAGGTGCCCTATAGCTAGTCATCTTCACTGCCCTAAAATATATTTTCCACCCACATGCCCATGTCTGGAATTCAGTGGTGATGGTGGCATTCTTTAGGATTTATCCTGGCTCTCTTTTTAATTATTAATTTGTCAATTATACCTCAATAAAGCTGGACAAAAATAATGAATTTTTAAAATTCCCCAATAGTTATTATTATTATATATAGTTTACAGTTCAAATAGTATGACATCAAATGGTGAGGAAACATAATGACCCACAGCAGTTTCTTCCCCTTGACCATCCCCACCTTCCCTCCTGAGCCAGCTCTCTGGGCATGCTTACTTCTAGCTGAATCTTCTGGTGCTTATCTCCCCACCTATCTTGGTAATTCTAGCTTTGGATTTATCCATTTTAGACACTGTCTGTGGACTTCCTATTATCACAGGCAAGGAGTTAGTTCTTTAACACCCCTGTCCGTTCTTGGGGTTTAGTTATGCCACTCTTTCCTGATAATTGATAGTGTTTACAGAATTGTGATTATGTAACTATTGTTCGCCTCCAAGATACAGCTCCAAGCAACCCAAAAAGATGACTTTTGAGGATGGGCTTTCTCTACTTTGGTGTAGAGTTAGAATGATGAATGACCATGTTTGCAGTCTTGGAGTCTGCGTCCTTCAGAGCCTGAAGCCAAAGGAAAGCACAGTTGAGGGATAGATGGGGAGAAGATGACTTGTTTGAACCCTAGATGCAGGCAGCTTTAAGTACTTAGGCTTCCTGGTTATATAAGCTAATTCACTGTATGACATTTTTGGTTCAAACATATTTTAGTTGGATTTCTTTCACTTGGAGCGTACAGAGCAGTGACTGATACATATGGTCTTCATAAATTTGGGCAAGTTATACAAAACGTATATGTATGTATATATTTACGTATGTATATGTGTATATGTATATGTATATGTATGTGTATGTGTATGTGTATGTGTATATGTATATGTATATGTATCCTGACCAGCACAGCTCACGACACTAGGTTCCCTCTCCCTCTGCTTTTATCAGCCAGAGCCTGAGGTAGCTTGACATTGAATAGTACCATTTAGGGACTGGAGGAAGCAACTTACCATGAGTCACTGCCCTAAAATATTTTTCCACCCACATGCCCATGTCTGGAATTCAGTGGTGATGGTGGCATTCTTTAGGATTTATCCTGGCTCTCTTCAAGTGGTTCTCCTTTGCAGTGAGAAGTCTGCAGGGAAAGGCAGCATTAAGGTAGAGCATCTTGGGCCAGTTCTGCTTTTGCCCTGAGATCTAGCAAAACAGATGATGAGGGGGCCAGGGACCTTGTGGAGCCATGGGAGCTCTGATGGTCAATTTCACTGTTCTTCAAATTGTCCCAAGTCCATGCAGATCCCCCACTAGAGTCGTGCCTTTTGACAGCCTCCCTCTGAAGATATTTCAGGCAATCAGAATCTTTCCAGTTTCAAAAGACCTATAGAGAAAGAAATTTCACTACCCTGTTGTTTAAGATCCATTCATTCATTTATTTATTTATGTATTTTGAGAGAGAATGTCAGGGGAGGGGTAGAGGGACAGAGAAAATCCTCAAGGAAACTCCCCACTCAGTGCAGAGCTCCACACAGGCTGATCCCAGGCCCTGAGATCATGACCTAAGGTAAGATCGCTCAACCAACTGAGCCACCCAGGCTCCCCTCACTACCCTGTTTTGATGTTTAACTTGTAGAAGCCCTTACTTCTGGAGGTCCCTGTAGGAGGCAGTGGATACAGTTTTTGGTGTAGACAGGATCTAGGTACAAATTCCTGCTCCTAATGGCACAGTCCCTATGCAGGCTATGGGGCAAACTCATAGTACTATGTGTTGACCTTTAGGAGGTCAGTCTGTATTTCATAAGGAAATCATATGTGGAGAATGAAGAAATGGTCTAAAATTCATCCAGTAAGATCCCTGAGGCATCACGTGGGCAGGGTCCGCTACTAGGCATTGGGGAGAGGAAGATGGGATTCTTGCCTCGTCAGGGTTCCTGACCTAACAGATAACTGCGGTGGGGCCTTCACATTGATGGGTGCTATCTTTCACTCTGTTGCATTTACAGGGACACCTAGAAGAGGGGGCCTTGGTGTGTAGTCTAAACCAGGACTCAGTCACATCCTGAGTAGACAGGATTATTGGCCCTCCCTGCACCCACACTCTTGCTGTGTCTCTCTGTGGGCAGAGTGTACTTTCCTGTCCCCTGGCTCGGGGATTGGCCATGTGACTTACTTGGACCCATGGACTAGGCAGAAATGAAAGTATGACAGTTCTGTGTCTAGGCTTGGAGAGGCCCAATGAAGTTTCTGGTTGGCCTCATATGCTTCCCTCGGGTTGCCGCTGCCTCTTCAGCCTGGGCCCCAGAGCCCACCCAGGTGGAAAAGAGCTAGCTAGCCCTGCTGATCTGCAGACTAGCACGGAGAAGCAGTGCTGACCCAGCCAGCAGAGCATTCAAGTACAGCTGGACCAGCCATCCTGTGAGAACCGGTATTCCAGTTCACTGAGTTTGGGGATGGTTTATTAGTTAGCATTGTTGTGGCGAAAGATAACCAATACACGTTATTGGTTATAACGTTATTGGTTAACCTTTATTAGGCTATAGGTTCAGCCACTGTAGTAGAGACCCAACACAGCAGTGGGTTAAATAAAAAAGAAGCTTACTGATCTCTCATATAATGATCTGGTTAAGTACTGTAATCCAGGGCTAGTTTGGTGGTTCATGTGTCAGGGAGCCAGGCTCCTCCTATTTTACTGCTCCACCATTGTAGGGTGTAGCCCTCTCTACATGAAGCCTTTGTATTGTTCACCGGTTGAAGTCTTCATTTCCCTTGGCCCTGTAAGCTGAAACACTCCACAGTGTGGCGCCAGACCCCTCTCCAGTGCTACACTGGAACACATTAAGGCTCACCTTGAAGCACCATTCCTGCTTCTGCTTCAGACCTCAGGACCTTTCCTCTTCTTGAATGGGTGTGCCTCCTCCCACACCCCAGGGGGTGCCCCACCACTGTCGCCCAGGTCTCAACAACATCTCACCCTGACTAGGACCTCAGGGGCCAGAGCTGGTCATGCCTGGCGCTTCCCAGGACTGAGAGGCCCTGATTTCCATAGTGGCAGCAGCCAGCCAGTGTGACTCTTTGAGACGCCAAGGGTGAGAATCTCAGTCGTGCCTTTTGGTCATCTTCAGTCTGTCTTGCCCGCCTCTCACACCCTCAAATCCCTGCTGACCTCTGGTCCTGAAGAAGCCAGGGAACCTCTGCTCCACCTCCTGGTTCTCTTTGCACTAACTACGCCAGTAGTTTGGTGAGCATAAACAGTCTTGTTAGAATGGTCCCTCTGTTTTGGAAATCAGCTCAGGAGGGGTGGGCATCTGAATGGTAACAGATTCTTTCTCTAAACTCTAGCCAGGCTCCTCTGAGCCCTCTTCTTGATTCAACCTTATTTGGCTTGTGAAGACTTGAACAAACACTAACGTAGTTTTCAGCAGCTCATGACCACTGCCCTAGTAAGACCCCAGTCTCCCTTAAAGTGCCTGCCCGTGAAACTCAAGGCTGTCTAAAGAATTTGTTGCTTATTCCAGCCACCACCTGAAGATAAGGCCCCTGTTTCCCAGTTTCTGTGAGAGAGTAGGAGTCTAGCTTTGGTAAGTGCCAGTTAGCAAATCCAGATGGTTTCATATGGGCTAACCCCCTTCCTGCCTTTTGTAATCTTTGGCTTCTGACTATGGAGCCCCTACTCATTCCCTTCCCTAGTCCCTCAATCTCCCTGTGCAATACTCAGTCACCTCTGTACTTATCCCAGTTGAGTTCTGTTCATGATGAACTCTTTTCCCTGTGCCACTGCAATATTCTATTACTTTGGAAATCTGTCTGGACCACTTTAAGTATGCCTGGTTTGGTTTGTTTTTGACAGGGGAGATGTTCAGGATCAGCTTTTAAAATTAATTTGCTTATTTTTCAGGATCAGCCTTTTATTATTTTTTTTAAAATTTTTATTTATTTATGATAGTCATACACACACAGAGAGAGAGAGAGGCAGAGACACAGGCAGAGGGAGAAGCAGGCTCCATGCACCGGGAGCCCGACGTGGGATTCTATCCCAGGTCTCCAGGATCGCGCCCTGGGCCAAAGTCAGGCGCTAAACCGCTGCACCACCCAGGGATCCGAAGATCAGTCTTTTAAATAAGCATCCCAAGGATGTTTGAGTTTAGAGGTCCAAAGGCCATATTTTTTTTAAAAAAGATTTTATTTATTTATTCATGTGTGAGAGAGAGAGAGAGGCAGAGCACAGGCAGGAGGGAGAAGCAGGCTTCATGCAGGGAGCCCGATGTGGGACTCGATCCCAGGACTCCAGGATCACGCCCTGGGCCGAAGGCAGGCGCTCAACCACTGAGCCACCCAGGGATCCCCACAAAGCCACATTTTTAGAAACTCTATTTCCCTATGGACACCGTTTCCTCTGGCAGCCCTTTTGAATGGGGGCTATGTTTTCTCAGATACCTCACTGCCATTAGTCCATCCAGCTTTCATTCCAGTGAGAACATTCTGGAGGCCAAACTAAGAATCAACTCCAAGTGCTTCTCCAGTCACCTCTGGGGATGACTGCATGTGATTGGTATCCAATATCTGGTACCTTAACCTGCTGCCCAGCTAAAATGACACCTTTTGTGTTTCTGACTTAGCTAGCTCTCCACCATGTTACTACTCCATGTAGACAACACCTTCCTTTTAGAAAGACTTTAACACCCACCCATTTGTTAGATAGTATTGGTTGGCTCTAGCTACCCACTTCTATCCCTTTCTTTGCAGGTGCTAGAAGCCCACAAACCACATTTCACAGATTCCCTTGACAGCAGAGTTCTGCCATAAAATCTAGGGGGTGAAAAGGAGGTGGAAACCATTCTTTCCTCCTCTGCAGTAGCAGATGCGCAGGCTACATGTTGGGACTCCATGTTGCCAGTCACAGGCTTGGGACCATGGAGTGCTGCAGTGACTTCAGCAGTGGGTTCCCAAAATGTACTGACTTTTGAGTGGCAGCAGCAGCTTTGAATGTATGGAAAGCAGCTGTGGTAAAGTAACCTGAAAAAAAAAATAAAATAAATAAAAAATAAAGTAACCTGACATTCACCACTGCTAGCCCCACAGTGGTGAGCATCCATTCCTTGTAAGACATTATGACTGGAGCTGATACCAAGGGATGGATGCTTAACCATCTGAGCCACCCTGGCATCCCAGAAGTGGAGGGAGTTGTGCTTCTTCCACAGATTGTGCTTCATTATCCCTGTGCTTCATTATCTGTGTTGGTTGAGGAAGGCAGTAGTAGGTTTGGTGGTGGGCGGCATTGGGAAAGAGCCTGGTAGCACACATCTGACCCTCAATGGAGTCAGGAGAGGCTAGTAGGGTGGTCCATGAGAATGGGTAAGTGGCACCACCAATATATTTTCTGAAATAAAGGAGTGAGGAGGGCAGTCTTGGGTAATTACCACCCTCACACATTTTTCTTTACCCTAGCCCTCCAGCCCCTCCCTGCTAGCTATCCAAGGGTTGGGATTATTTTTTTTAAAGAAAAGGAACAAAATACCCCAATGTGAATTATCTATAGCTTGTAACAATGAAGAACCCCCTATGCCAAGACAGGGCATATATTTGTGTATGAGTTTGAGTGCTTGGGAAGAAAAAGAGGCCTTAGCCCTACTGTGGAGCTAGGCTCAGTGATCCAAATATTCTGGTAATGCTAAAAATCTTACAAGAGGGGCCAGAAACAGATGATCTTCTATGGGCAGGTCAAGCATGTTGTGAATAACTTGTATTTGGTGAACCAGGGGGGAGAGCACCAGAATAAACTGCCAATTGATTTAATAGATATGTTTTCCAGTTTTCAGACACTGGTTTTATTGGGGAAACGAGGGGAAGATACTCCTATTCATCCTTCCTTGCGGGCACTGCCTCTTGTGGAAGTACAGTCTCCCACGAGGGATTCTAGATTCAGGTCTGTTCCTCTCACCAATGTCCCCTGTTACCTGTATATACATGTTTATTTCCATTTTAATTCCTTACCACATGGCTAGAATTGGTTATTAATTTATACATTTTTAATATGAGAAAAATAAGTATTTTACAAGCAATGCTGAGAAGCCATTATCAGAAAATAAACTTTATGGTGGGAATGTGAACTAGTGCAGCCACTCTGGAAAACTGTGTGGAGGATCCTCAAAGAGTTAAAAATAGATCTGCCCTACGACCCAGCAATTGCACTGCTGGGGATTTACCCCAAAGATACAGATGCAATGAAACGCCAAGACACCTGCACCCCGATGTTTCTAGCAGCAATGTCCACAATAGCCAAAGTGTGGAAGGAGCCTTGGTGTCCATCGAAAGATGAATGGATAAAGAAGATGTGGTCTATGTATACAATGGAATATTACTCAGCCATTAGAAACGACAAATACCCACCATTTGCTTCGACGTGGATGGAACTGGAGGGTATTATGCTGAGTGAAATAAGTCAATCGGAGAAGGACAAACATTATATGGTCTCATTCATTTGGGGAATACAAAAAATAATGAAAGGGAATAAACGGGAAAGGAGAAAAAAATGAGTAGGAAATATCAGAAAGGGAGACAGAACATAAAAGACTCCTAACTCTAGGAAACGAACTAGGGTAGTGGTAGAAGGGGAGCTGGGGGGGTGTAGGGGTGACTGGGTCACAGGCACTGACGGGGGCACTTTATGGGATGAGCACTGGGTGTTATTCTATATGTTGGCAAATTGAAGACCAATAAAAAATTTTTTAATAAAAATAAACTTTATAGACAGCCTGAGGCAGGACAAAGTCACTTGAGGACGATGACGGTGCGGAGTTCACTGTCGCTCTCCTCACCCAGGTCTTCAGCAGCTGAATCTGCAGCCCGAGGCTTCTCTACTGGGGCACCACCTTTCTCTCTGCAAAAAAGAAGAATGCCTTTAACTCTGTAAAGGAACAATTAAACTTTTCATAATTAACTCATTTTAGAAAAGAAGTATAAATTGTCCCCAATCAGGTACCCTGGTTCCTTGTTGAAAATCTCATCCTCATCAGAAGAATCCCTGTCGTGTAGCTTCTGTGCCATGTTTTTCTTCCGTGTGGCATTGAGAGGTCTGTACATGTCCCGAAGCCAAAGTGGCCGCCTTCTCCAGAAAAAGCCCTAGAAAACAGAAAGGACATTGTTAATTCTGCATTTCCCCTGCTCTCTCCAGCCATGGGACTTTATCTTCCTCAGATTTACCTGATTCTCCCGTTGGATTGAACATCTCTTATGCAGCAGAGTTAAAGAAGAGCCTTGGAGGAAACACATATGCAGACAATTAGTGATTCACGCCATTTCCCATGCCTCTCACAATGTGTATCTCTGGTCCTATTAGGACATCTCAGTCCATAATCACAGGAAGCAAAATCACTACAGACCTCGGATCCTGAAAATAATCCCACGCATGCTACACTTCCAGAATTTTCCCATGTCTGTCCATAATGGCCCCACAATTTCTCTGGGGAGGCCTTTGTATGTGGCTTGGCATTGAGTATAAGCAAGATTTTCATCCTGCTCACCTGGGCCTATGGCCAAGTGCCCTCGTGCAGTGAACAGACTGTGCAACTATAACACAGAAGCACCTTACTCTCTCCAGAAGCAGTTTACTTTGGTCCCCTTTGGACTTTGTCTCATAGGCATCATTTGCTGGGGAGGAGGAGAGAGAGGTGTTTCTATTTTCCTAGCTGCTGTATCCTACAAGTTGATTCACACCAAATAAATGCACGAGTCCAACCAACAAAGTTACCTAACTCACTGACTTTCTCATTGCAGGCAGTGGCTAATGAGTGAGTGAGGAAGGTCACAGCCAGCACTAAAACACAAAATATTATTTTTGAATATAAACAATATAGAAAGAATCAGAATGTATAGTAAGTTTGTCTTAGAAACTGCTTATGTTGGCTCGCCCAGGTGGCTCAGCAGTTTAGTAATGCCTTTGGCTCAGGGCGTGTGTGGTCCTGGTCTGGGGATGGACTCCACATTAGGCTCCATGAGAGGAGCCTGCTTATCCCTCTATCTCTCTGCTTCTCTCTCTGCGTCTCTCATGAATAAATTAAAAAATATTTTTAAAAACCTGCTTATGTCTTGACAGTATGTATGTACGGAGTTGTGACATAAAATGTAGCTCGCAGCCCAAGAACAGTATAATCAGAGGAGAAGTGCCCCTCTGGAAAGGAACCATCTTCTGACACTCAGTAGCAGTATGCCCATGGGGCAATTTACCTTCCCTTTCTTCTCCATTTCCTTATTATAAAAGGAAGAGACAAACTATTACCTAAGGCCTCTCCCAGTTAACAGTCTATGGAGTCTGGACAAAGGGAATGGAGAGTGGTGGATCAAAAACTAGGAGGAGGAGGGAAGTTTTCCTGCCACTTTACAGGAAGGAGTCCTATTTTTCTGCCTTCCATCAGCCTTGAAGACTAGGCCTCTTAGCCCAAGACTCTGTAGCCAGGCCTGATGGTCACTACCAGCAGGAACAGGTGCACCCAACCCCTCTCCACCCTTTTTCTTTAAAGGAGTAGTGACAGTAGATGCTCTGTGTCAGTTCCATTCTAACTCAGATTTGTCTGGGAAGCTAATTTTGCTGGATCCAGGCAAAGCATTAGACCAAATCAATATTCTTTCTGCCTTTGGTAGTTTCCTGGGTGTAAAACAAGGGGAGTGAAATAGGAGTTCTAAAATCTAGTTCTGAAATTCTGCTTTAATAATTGCCAATTTACCTTGAGCCTCCTTCTTCATCTTCCACTGGTGCTGCTCTATGAGAATAAATCTGTTTTGGAAGAAAACATATCACAGGTACCCATCTCAATAACCATGCCTCCAAATCTGTATTCATTCCTTTGTATTTTAAGTCTTATTCAGCCTTTTTGGAGAGCAGGAATTCTATTTTTTAGTAGTCCTTTGACTCTTCCATAGTCCCAACTTGGGAACTTGTGTGCAGCTGGCAATACATTTTATTGACTGTTTTAGATGACATCCAACAGGTAATTCCTAATAAAAATTCTTAGAAGTAAGAAAAGAAAAGTATCTACCAGAAACCTAAATAGCAACATTGTTTTAAAGTCAAGGACAAGAGTTCAATGCCTATTATTCCTGTTACTATTCATCACGTTGAAGAGGTCCTAATCAATGCAATAGGAAAACACTTCTTTTAAAGATTCCAGGCATCTCAATGCAATAGGAAAAATTAAGTATTGGAAAGTAAGAAACAAAACATATTGGCATATGAAATTATGGACAACCTAAAAGGCCCAAGAGAGTCAACTTAAATTTTACTGTAGTGGGATGCCTGGGTATCTCAGCAGTTGAGCGCCTGCCTCTGGCTAAGTGCATGATCCCAGGGTCCTGGGATCAAGTCCCACATCAGGGTCCCTGAATGGACCCTGCTTCTCCCTAAAAGGCCCAAGAGAGTCAACTTAAATTTTGCTGTAGTGGGATGCCTGGGTATCTCAGCAGTTGAGCGCCTGCCTCTGGCTAAGTGCATGATCCCAGGGTCCTGGGATCAAGTCCCACATCAGGGTCCCTGAATGGACCCTGCTTCTCCCTCTGCCTGTGTCTCTGCTTCTCTCTCTGTGTCTCTCATGAATAAATAAAATCTTTAAAAAAATAGAAAAATAAATTTTACTGGAAGTGCTCTGAGAATTCAGTAAGATGGCTAAATACAAAATCAAGAGCTCAACATGCAAAATGCAATAGCTTTTTTACGTTCCACAAATAACTAATTAACAAATGGAAGAATGGTTCCATTTATAATATCAATAAAAGGAAGGATACCTCGGTGGCTCTATGGTTTAGTGCCTGCCTTCCGCCTAGGGTGTGATCCTGGAGTCCCGGGATCGACTCCCACATCAGGCTCCCTGCATGGAGTCTGCTTCTCCCTCTGCCTGTGTCCCTGCCTCTCTCTGTGTGTGTCTCATGAATAAATAAATAAAATCTTAAAAAAAGATTAAAAAATATCAATAAAAGACATAAAGTACCTAGGAATAAACTTACAGCAAAGAATGGGGAAGACCTTTGAGATGAAAACATTAAAACTCTTCTGAAGGACTTTAAGAAATGAATACATGATGATACCATGTTCCTAGAATATTGCAAAGATGTCAATTCTCCTCAAACTCAATGCAATCCTATTCAAATCCCAAGATAGTTTTTCTTTTTTTTAAATAAAAACTGGCCAGCTGACATTTGGTAAAGGGATATGCAAGTCTAGCTATGAAATGTATGAAAAAGGAGATCAAAGAGCATGAGTGTAACTCTACCAGACATCAAAATAGGTTATTATAAAGCAATTGGAATTAAGTATATAGTGTGATATGGGAAAGGAAACTGGACTGATAAGAATCCAGATAAGAAAAGTATTTTAGAGACGCCTGGGTGGCTGAGTGGTAGAGCATCTGCCTTTGACTCATAGGGTGAACCCGGGTCTGGGGATCAAGTCTCACATTGGGCTCCCTGAGACGAGCCTGCTTTTCTCTCTGCCTATGTCTCTGTCTCTGTGTGTGTGTGTCTCATGAATAAATAAAATCTTACAAAAAAATAGTATTTTAGATCTGTTAAGAAAGAATGAACCATTCAATAAAAGATTTTAAAGTAACTGGGTATTTCTTTAGGGGGAAAATGTTAGATCCCCTACCTCAACCATACCTAAAAACAAAACAGATCTATACAGGTTGAAAAATATAAATTATAACAAATATAAGTATAGACGAAGACAGTATAAAGGCAACAAAGGCCTCGCTAACAAGACCCACATCCCATAGGCCACAAGGAAAGAACTCGCATATATGGTGACAGACTCAAAACATCTCCCATTTCTTGTAGTCTCGCCCCCTTCACCCTTGGATTGTTGGTCATCTTCTGGTGACTGATAAAACTCTTTTCATATTAAATATATTAATCCTTTCAGTGGCTTCCACTGAATTTCAGTGTTTCAAATGCTGGCCAGTGTTTTCATCTTTAAGGAGACAGAACAGTGGAATAAGAGCACAGGATTTGCAGTTAAGTAAAACTGGGTTCTGCTTTGGGTTTTGCCACTGGAGCCTTAAGCTGATCCCCTTTTATGTATGAAAGAGGGATGGTAATATTGTCCTCCCAGGGTTGTGGGCATGAAATTGGATATGGAAAATTCTTCTTCCTATGCTTGGCATAAACCAGTGCCAAGTCATTATGGAACTGAAGAAAAGGTAAACAGGCAACCTCCAGCACAGGTGACTATAAACATGACATGCTTTGGAGTAGCCTGATGCAGGATTTTAGCTACAGTATTTTAACCAAAACTATTCACATAATTCAGTGTGTGGAAAAAGCTGCTGAGTAAATCTAATTAATCAACAAGATGATATTTTTATCTTTAAGCCATGTCCTTTTTTCCAGGATGACTGATATAGCTCCATGAGGGTGGATACTATCTCTCATCATTTCAACCAAGGAAAGAAATCAGTGGTAGTCTGAAAGTGGCTGGTGAGTACATCTAACCACAGAATTTTGAGTTGAGGAAATGTTACTATCATGTTAACTTGGCCTTCTTAAACCTAACGTCCCAAAACAGTCTAATGGCTTGTTGCCTTGTTTATAATCCATAAATCACCTGGCAATGGAAAGTTCCTTTAAAAATCCCCAGAATAGGGCAGCCCCAGTGGCGTAGCGGTTTAGCACTGCCTGTAGCCATTGTGTGATCCTGGGGACCCAGGATCAAGTCCCACAGCAGGCTCCTTGCATGGGCCTGCTTCTCCCTCTGCCTGTGTCTCAGCCTCTCTGTGTCTCTCGTGAATAAATAAAATCTTAAAAAAAAAAAAAAGAATTGCTTCTCTTTAAAAAAATAAAATAAAATAAAAATCCCATGAATATATTTGCAATAAAAGAATGAAGTACATGTCAGTCTGTCAGACGAGAAGAGAAATACCAGTATCAGTAAGTGAGAAAGTGGCTTTGATTTTAAGTTTGTAAATTCTGAATCATATTATAAAGACAAAAGATTTTCTGGAAATCTGAATTAATGGTTGTTTCTACCTCAATGAGACAGAAAACTATATCAAATCATTACTACTACAGTCACAGATATTGCCAAGATGAGTTTGTTGTTTATAGCCATACCTGGAACTTCTTTTGTTGGCTAAAAAAACAAAAAACAAAAAACAAAAGAACAATTTTTTTAGAAATCAAGAAAAGGATGAAAGCTAACTATTCTTAAGCTACTCTAAAAACCTCATTCTTTCAGTGGAGTGGCGTATAGGTTCTTAAGAAATATACCAAAGTCTAATGTGTTATATAATTTTATCATTAGCCCTTTCTTCAATAATATATTTATCTTGTATGTAAGTCCTCTTCTCATCTACCTGGAAGAGTGGCACCATTCTCTAAATGAGCAAAGTGGCAGATCACTGTCTCAGCCAACATTAATGGCTAAGACAGACCCAGACTGGGATGCCCTGGTCCTTGTGCGTGGTGCTTTAATTGCATGTCCTAAACTGACTAAAAGTTCAGACCCCATCTTTCAGGAGTTATCCTCACCTCACTTGACTTCTGCTGCTTCTTTCTGTTCACTGCTGGGCTTCTGTGCTCTCAATTGATATAGTTCTCAGTCTTCCATTGGTCTGTATCCCACTCTGCCTTGGACACCTTTACTTCCTGCTGCTCGCTGAGAAGCTTCATCAGGAGGCCTGTTCTGGAGATAGCTTGGCACAGGCCAAGTTGCACATTGGTCTCAGAGCAGTCCATTTTCAAAGTCCGGATAACATGAGAAATGAGCCTTCTCACGTCATTATTCGGGATGAGGGGACCGTAGCTGCTGGTTTAGCTGAATTTCAAATAGATCACCTGCAGGATGAGAGCTTTGCAACACTGAAGCGCTGTGGGCTTTGGGGGCAAGTCAGTGACCAAGTTGTGGTATTCCCATTGTGTTTCATTGGTTTGTTTAACAGTCGGCACAAAGTATGTCCTCTGGTGGTAGTAGAATATGTATTGGAAAGATTCCTACGGTTTGTGAATTCAGGGGGAGTTTGTTCTGATACAGTAGTGCTTCCTGGAGAAATAATTTCTTCAGAAGCATTCTGTTGCAGTAGTGTTTTCTACAGTAGTGTTTTCTTTAGAAGGTTCTGAAAGAGTAAAATATTCTGGAAAAGGATTTTCCTGAATTCGTTTTTCTGAAGATGAAATAGCCTCCTGTGAAGGGGAATCGATGAGGCTCCTGACGGCAGGCAATGGAGGCCTCTGTGCAGGCATCAATCTATTCGAGAGTGAGTTTTTCTTTCTGAACTTTTTACTTTTTTTGGTCTTGGGTTTTCTTTGGACTATACGTGAGCGAATTTTATGGAAAATATACTTTTTTCCAGAATGCGAGACTGGTCTGGAAGCCTCCATTTCCCTACTCTAGCATTCGCATCTTCTAAAACACAATGGGGTAGGTTGAGTCTTCTGATTTGTTTTTCACCTTAGGTAGGGATTTTGGAGGCAGTGGAGGCAGAAGGCTTGCCCATTATGTTTTGCTTCGGGAAAGAAGAGGCTGCTGCCTTGTGCTCCTTATGAATGAAGACTCTGTGTGGACGGAGTTTCCCACTAATTTCCTGGGCCTCTGGGCCATGTGAAGCTCCTCCAGCTCCCTTGGGGATGGTCCACTGAGCCTTCTTTCTTTGGCCATGTTCTTCACAAATGACTGGGCACTCTGTTTCCCTTGGGTGCTCTGAACGTCCACTTCCTTGTAGTGCCTTTTCTGTAGGTCCTTGGGGCCCTTGAGAACACTGTTTTTTCTAAACCACCTCTTCCGTAAATTCTTAGCCTTGGGAAGGGTCTTTTCCTGTTCCCTTGGGCAGTTTCCAATTTCTTAAATTTGGGACCTAAAATTCCCGGGAGGTATAAGCATGGCAGTTTTTTCTTTCTTTTTACCTCATCAATTTTTTCTTGAATTTCTGCATCTAACAAATTTTCCAGGAAAGAGAGTTCCTCATTTATTTTGTAAGTTGAATTGTTGGGTCCAGGTTCAAGAGAAGGGCTCTTTGTGTTGTTTTTCAAGTAACCCACAGGCTTGTCTCCATCTTGAACATTTGAAAACAGAGTTTTAATGAATGGTAGTAATGTTGATTCTAACATCTTCTACATTTCCCTCTGAGAAATAAGGTAATATGTAATTCAAGCGCACTGATAACATCACTTTCATCATAAAGTCTAACTGCTCATTCATAAAGGCTGACAGACCGATGCCATTTTTGTCTGAGGATGCCTTCTCTGGCTCAATTGTCAGCTCAGTACTGGTACTCTTCTTCCGGGCTTTTAATACCTTCATGAATGATCCTTCTACATTCATTATAGATGCTTTTTCATCTGTCAGAAAAGAAGAGACTAGTTTTGATAATGAAAGGCTGATAGCACAGTTTTTGTCAGTCCGCAGTCATACATCCCAGTCATAAAAATTAAGAACCAAGCAAATATCTGAGTACCATTATCAAGGACACAAACTCAAACTTGAACCTATATTGGCAACAACAAAAGGAGAAAAGGGTATTTTTTTAAATGGCTATTTCTTCAGAACCTTTCACAACGTGAATGACTACATTTAGGATTATTCCATAATCCTTGGTCTCCAAGGGCCAATTATCTAGTACTTAAGAAAAGCCAAGTCTGGAAGACACTCAGCTAAACTGTCTGCAAATCTACTGTGACTCCTGGTATTCATATACCCTGTCCTGTACTGCTTCAGATGCAGTGGGAGCAGGGGGTTTCCTCCTTCTATCTCTTCAGTGTGCTTGTTTTCTTGCTACTATCACAGATGCCCATGAAAACACCCACTGCTAGTAGGGGCCTCATCTGGACATGCCCTCTCCATCTACCCATCAATTACTATGCTTGGTCCCTGCTCCCATATATTGCAGCTCACACCAAAACATAAGCTCTAGACAGAAAAAAAAGCACTAAGTCCACACCCTGGCTCTTTGCTTAAATTGGGCAGGGAACGAGTGTAGGCTAAGAGATTTTCCAGGTATGAGAGATATGCCAATGTGGAATGTTCGATAAATCAATGGAATAATACTTGAGGTTTTAAAATGCAGAAGGGATAAAGAAATTTTTTGTCAGAATGTGAAGAAATATACTTCACTTTCATTTCTAATATTTCTAGCTTTAGTTATTAGGGTACCATCCAGAGCTTCCCACTACATGAAAGTCAGCATATGGCTTGTGTACATGCACAGTATCATCCAACCGAGTTTCATTTCCAGAAGAATTAGAAGTATTTTCAGCGGTGTTTGATGAGAGTCAGAGGAGGAGGTAATAAAGGTCACAAGAAAGGAGGAGCAACGGGCTTGTAGAGAGCCCTAAACGGGACACTTGAGTGCTAGGCAACAGTACTTAACACCTCTGATCTAATTTTCCTCACCTGTAAAAGGAGGCTAAATGCTATTGCCTATTCTGCCCACCTCTAAGAGATAAGGGAGTAATTAGTAAAAAATTGTTTTGAAAAATAAGCACATTGTATTTACAGAGGGTAGCAAAGTGTTATTTATGATGTACCCTAGATCATTGATAGGGAACCATATTCAAGCTATCTGGGTGCAGAAGCACATTTTGGAAGTCATGAAGTTAGTGCCAATAAAACATAGTATACAGAAAAATACTTAAAAGTATCTGAGTGTTTTTGGATAGAAAAGCTGAGGATTCAGAAAAAAGTTCAGAGTTGGACAGTCCAAGAATAGAAGAGTGCTCTGTATCCATAAGAAGGCAAGCAGCTTCTGGTTAGGGAACAGGAACTCTCAGGCTCTGAATAAACTTTATCTATAAATCAGCATCACTTTTACTCTTGATAACTTGTAAAAACAAAC
The DNA here is from genome assembly GCF_011100685.1 of Canis lupus familiaris. NCBI lineage: Eukaryota > Metazoa > Chordata > Mammalia > Carnivora > Canidae > Canis > Canis lupus. Next base: position 39,547 of record NW_023330791.1, on the reverse strand, counting down.
AATAAACAAAAATATATCTCCACCTGTCATATAAGACAAGGGGGACCTGAGTTTCTGATACATATGAAATTAGTTTACAAATTATGATGCATATGTTTTCATTTGGGAGTAATTAATTTAATAATGTAACTGAGAATCTGACTTATAACAAAAGGAATAGTTTCTTATAAATTTAGGGATTTTAAGGGTGCCTGTGGGCTCAGTGGGTTAAGCATACAACTCTTGGTTTCAGCTCAGGTCATGATTTCAAGGTCATGGGATTGAGCCCTGCAATGGGCTCCACACTCAGTGGGGGAATCTGTTTGAGATTCTCTCCCTCTGCCCCCTCCTTCGACTCACATCTCTCTCTCATCTCAAATAAATCTTTGAAAAAAAAAAGAAATTTAGGGGTTTGAACTGTAAGTGAATAAAAATAATGCAGTGACATCATTAGTTAAAAATTGATCATTGTTGATTAAAAATAAAAATTAAAACATAAATAAAATTTAAAATATATCATGAGGTGATTCCTGGTTGGCTCAGCGGTTTAGCACCTGCCTTCAGCCTAGGGCGTGATTCCTGGAGTCCTGGGATCAAGGTCCCACATCAGGCTCCCTATATGGATCCTGCTTCTCCCTCTGCCTCTCTCTCTCTCTCTCTCTCTCTCTCATAAATAAAATCTTTAAATATAAATATTATATATATATCATGAGGCAATTCAAACTCACCACAACGTGTGGCATTTGTCAAACATTCACCGTCACAATGCAGCTTGACTGTCTTGCAAACAACCTCAATATTATTTTTGAGTTGGCAGAGACAACCAGGACATACGGCTAGGTAATATCCTATAAATGGAAACACAGAGCATTATATTAGTGGTAAAGGGGTTACTTGAGTAGAGATTCAGGCCAAGGTCTCACAGGGCTCTGCATAAAGGAATTCTTGTGGCATATGATGGTTGGGTAGGGTTGAGTAGGGACCAGTTGGCCAATTGTTGCCTCATGAATATATAAATAAAGAGAAGGACAGAGGTGCTCAACCAATAGGTAAGGATGGTAAGGGGGTATGATATACCTAGAATAAGACAGAGATAAGAACTGGGTGACATTGATCAGTAGTTCAGTTCAGAAGTATCTCCTTCTGACCCAAAAGTCTCACTTTGGGTTAAGAGCATACAGGAAGAGGGTTAGACTTCTAAGAAGAGTCTGAGTAAGTCTAAAATATGGCCCACATCAAGGATAGAAAGCAATCAATCAAAACTAACCCAAAATCTACACAGGTGTTACAACTAGCAGACAAGGATGTTTAAAAAGTTACTATAACTGGGGTGCCTGGGTGCCACTGTTGGTTAAGCATCTGACTTTTGGTTTCAACTCAGGTCATGATCTCAGGCTCATAAGATCAAGCCCCTCACTGGGCTCCTAGATCACTGTAAGTCTGCTTGAGATTCCTCTGCCCCACCCACGTGTGCTCTCTTCTTTCTCTTAAATAAATTATAAAATCTTTATAAAAAAAGTTATAACAATATTTCTTATGTTAAAGAAAACCAGACTGATGAGGCACCAGGGTGGCTCAATCAGTTAAATGTCTGCCTTCGGCTCAGGTCATGATCCCCGGGTCCCAAGATCGAGCTCCACATCAGTTTTGCTCCTCAGCAGAGAGCCTACTTCTCCCTCTCCTCTGCTCCCCCTGCTTGTGCTCTCACTCTCTGTCAAATAAATAAAATCTTAAAAAAAAAAAAATCCCAGACTAAGAAACCCATGTCTCTACTTAGTGAGTTATACAACAACTTCAAGTGGCCTAATATATGCATACATAGAGTCTACAAGGGAGAAGAAATATAATTTGAAAAATAATAGCCCCCAAATTGTCCAAACAGGTAACCCTAATAAACCCACAAATCCAAGAAGGTCAATGAACTCTAAACACAAGAAATATGGACAAAACTATGCCAAAGCACATCATAATCAAACTTCTCAAGCCATCAATAAAGAGAAAATGTTAAAAATAAGCCAAGGAAAAACCTCCACACAACATATAGGGAAATAGAGATAACAATGGTAACATATTTCTTGTTGGAATTAATGGAACTCAGTAGAGCAACATCTTTAAAGCAGTGAAGCGGAGAGGGGACCAACAACTATCAAACTAGAATTCTATATCCAGATCTTTCAAAAATAAAAGCAAAACAAAAGACTGAGACATACAAAAGCTGAAAGAAGTCATCATTAGTAGATTTACACTGTAGAAAAGCTAAAGAAAGTATTTTCAAGCAGAAGGAAAATGATTGCGATAGAAATGTGGATCCACACAAAAGGAAGAAGAACATTAGAACTGGTAACTTCCAACAGGTAATACATATGGTTTTTCTTACTATTTAAATATCTGAATACAATAATGATTTCCACTTATATGTAGAATCTTAAACAAATGAAAACTGACAACAAAAAGAAGAGAGAAACAGATTCATGAATATGGAGAACAAACTGGTGGTTATTAAAGTAGAGGGCGGGGATATGGTCAAAATGAGTGAAAAGACGTAAGAAGTACAAACTTCTAGTTATAAAGTAAGTCTCCAGATGAAAAGTACAATGTAGGAATATAGTTAATAATACCGTAATACACTTATTGTGGTATTAATTCTTCAATCACTATGTTGTACATCTGAAACTAATTTAATATACATCAACTATACTTCCTAAAGGAGTTAACTTATTGTTTAAACAAAAAAATATATAGTGTGCTGTTTAGAAGTAAAGCAAAATGTATGAAGACATTAGCACAAAGGCCAGTAAGGGAGAAATGAAGTACACTATATATTGTAAGGTTCTTATGCCAATCATGAAATCATATATTATTTGAAGATAGACTGTGAAAAGTTAAAGATGAACACTACAAGCCATTAAACTACTGCTAAACTAACAAAACCTGAGTGTAATTAACTAGCCAACAAATAAAATTTAATTTAATTAATTTAATTTAATTTAATTTAATTTAATTTAATTTAATTTAAAAGTGTACTCAGTCATCCAAAAGTAGGAAGAAAAAGAAAAAAAATAGCAAAACAAAGAACAGATGGGACACATAGAGAGTTTAGTAGCTTTAAATGTAGTCATGTTAATAATTACATTAGGTGTAATGGTATAATCACCCTAATTAAAATATAAAAAAGCAAAAGCCAACTATATGCTGTCTATAAGAATCATCTGCAATAGAAATATACAAGTAGGTTAAAAGTATAGAAAAAATTGTGCTATGCTAACAGTAATCAAAAGAAACCTTGGGTGGCTACATTACTGTAAGACAAAGTGCATTTCAAAGTAAAAAAATATTACCAAGGATAAAGGAGGTTATTCCATCATTATAGGAATATCAACTAATAAAAAAGACATAACCTAAAAATTTATGCATCTGATAACAGAACTTCAAAATATATGAAGGAGAATGGCAAAGAGAGACAAATAAATACACAATTATAGTTGGAAATTTCAATATTGCTTTCTAAATAATTGACAGAAAAATATATAGAAAATCAGTAAAGATATAGCAGACTTGAATAACACTATCTACATACTTGACCTAACTGACATTATAGAATGCTCCACCCAAAATCAGAGTACTCATTTTTTTCAAGTAGATACATAATAGTTACCAAAATAGATCATAGGCTCATCTAATACCAGAATTCATGGGTATAACACAAGCCTCAATAAGTTTAAAAGGATTTAAGTCATTCAACATATGTTCTGTGACTACAATGGAATTAAATTAGAAATGAACAGATTTGAAAAATCTCCAAATTATTTAGAAACTAAACAACATACTTCTAAGTAACCCTGCCAGTCAAAGAAATCAAAAGAGAAATTAAGAGCTATTTCGTACTAAAACTGAAACCATGTCAACATATGGGATGTTGCTAATGCGGTGTTCAGCTTCCCCAGTATCCACTTTTAAGAAATTAAAAAAAGAAAAGAAAATTAATCATTGAATAAGGAGAAGAAATAGCATAATAGAGATCAAGGCACAAATAAAGAAAACGGAAAAGAAAAATAGAGAGGCCAGTGAAATGAAAAGACAGTTTTTATTTATTTATTTTTAAAAATTGTAATTATTTATTCATGAGAGAAAAAGAGAGAGGGGCAGAGACATAGGCAGAGGGAGAAGCAGGCTCCCTGTGGGGAGCTTGAAAAGGGACTCTATTCTAGGACTCCAGGATCACGACCTGAGCCAAAAACAGATGCTCAACCACTGAGCCACGCAGGTGCCCCAAAAGACAGTTTTTGGAGAAGATAAATAAAACTGATAAACCTCTAGGCAGACTGATTAAGACAAGACAAGAGAAGACATAAATTATCAGTATCAGAAATGAGAGGGGTCAGGGATCCCTGGGTGGCTCAGCAGTTTAGCGCCTGCCATCGGCCCAAAGCCTGATCCTGGAGTCCCGGGATCAAGTCCCACATCAGGCTCCCAGCATGGAGACTGCTTCTCCCTCTGCCTGTGTCTCTGCCTCTGTCTCCCCCCTCTCTCTCTCTGTGTCTCTCATGAATAAATAAAATCTTAAAAAAAAAAAACAAGGGGGTGACATGTCCCTTGTTTCTTTTCTTTTCTTTTTTTTTAAGATTTTATTTTTATTTATTCATGAGAGACACAGAGAGAGGCAGAGGCAGAGGCAGAGGGAGAAGCAGGCTCCCTGCAGGGAGCCTCATGTGGGATTCAATCCCAGAATCCCGAGGTCATGAGCTGAGCCAAAGGGAGATGCTCAACCACTGAGCCACCCAGGCATCCCTACAGATATTAAAAGGATAAGAAGGGAATATTATAAAATAATTTGTCAATCAATTCAAGGTGAAATGAACAGATCATAAAAGATGTAAACTACTCAAAAATAAATATGTAACTTAAATATCACTATTAAAGAAATAGAGTGTGTAATTTGCAACTTTCTCACAAAGAAAGCTTCAAATACACAGGGCTTCATGAGTGATTCTACCAACATTTAAGGAAGAAATAATGCCAATTCTACACAAACTCTACCAGAAAGTTGAAGAGAAAAGAATATTTCCCCACTCATTTTTAAGGCCAGCTTTTCCCTTATCATAAGTAGGCAAAGACAGTACAAGAAAAGAAAACAATAGACCGGGATCCCTGGGTGGCGCAGCGGTTTGGCGCCTGCCTTTAGCCCAAGGCCCGGTGCATGGAGCCTGCTTCTCCCTCTGCCTGTGTCTCTGCCTCTCTCTCTCTCTCTCTCTGGGTGACTATCATAAATAAATAAATAAATAAATAAATAAATAAATAAATAAATAAATAAATAAATAAATAAACAATAGACCAATATCTCTCATGAACACAGATGCAAAATTCTAAACAATGTTTCACCATATCAAACAATATATGAAGTTTCTGTATAGTAAACAACCAAAAAAAAATAATAAAGACTACCTATCAAATAGGAGAAGATATTTGCAAGTGACATATTCAATATAGGTTAGTATCCAAAATATATAAAGAATGTCTACAGATCAACACCAAAAACCCCCAAATAATCCACTTAAAAACTGGAAGACACAGACATTTCTCCAAAGAAGATGCACAGGGGTGCCTGGGTGGCTCAGTTGGTTAAATGTCTGCCTTCAGCTTAGGTCATGATCTCAGGGTCCTGGGATCGAGCCCTGAGTAAGGCTAGGTACTCAGAGGGGAATCTGCTTGGGATTCTCTCTCTCTCCCTCTTCCTCTTCCTGCCCCTCCTCCTGCTCATGTTCTTTCTCTCTCTCTCTCAATAAATAAATAAAATCTTAAAAAAAAGAAGACATGCATATGGCCAACAGACACATGAAAAAATGCTCAGTATCATCAGGGAAGTGCAAATAAAAACCACAATGAGATATCACTTCACACCTGTCAGAATGGCTAAAATAAAAAACACAAGAAACAACAAATTTTAGTGAGGATATGGAGACATAATAACTTATGCTCTGCTGGCGGGAATGCAAACTGGTACAGCCACTGAGGAAAATGGTATGGAGGCTCCTCAAAAAAATTAAAAATAAAACTACCGTATGATCCAGTAATTGCACTTCTGGGTATTTAACCAAAAATTACAAAAACACTAATTCAAAGGGATACATGCACGTCTATGTAGCATTATTTACCATAGCCAAGTTATGGAAAGCAGCCTACCAGTCCATTGATAGGTGGATGGATAAAAAATAGGTGGTATATATAAACAATGGGATATTATTCAGCCATAAAAAAGAACGAAATCCTGCCACCTGCAACAACATTAGAGTACAATGCTAAGCAAAGTAAGTCAGTCAGTGAAAGACAAATACCAGGTGATTTCACTTATATGTGGAATTTAAGAAACAAACAAAAAAATGAGCAAAGGGGAGAGAGAGAGTCAAGAAACAGACATTTATTATAGGGAACAAACTATAGTTGTCCCCAGAGGGGACAAGGAGTGGAATGATGGGTGAAATGGGTGAGTTCATCAAAATTTAAAAATTAAAAATTCTGGTCTTCAGAGATAGAACAGAATGAAGACAAGCCACAGCCTGGGAGAAATTTGCTAAACACCTGAGAGAAAAGACTTTTTCCAGAATATATAATATACTCTTAAAACTCAATAGTATGTATCCAACTGAATGATGGATTTGGAGGCACCAGGGTGGCTCAGTTGGCTGCGTGTCTGACTCTTGATTTTGGCTCAGGTTATGGTCTCAGGGTTGTGGGATTGAGCCCCAAATCAGGCTCCAAGCTTGGTGGGAATCTGAGATTCTCTCTCTCCCTCTCTGACTGCCTATACCCCCCACCCCCCCACCACATTTGGTCTCTCTCTCTCTCTGTCTGAGATAAATAAATCTTTAAGAAAAAAAATAAAAGGAAAAGAGATTTCAATAGACACATCATTTAAAAAGATATTGGTACATGAATAGACACTCAACATCATGAGCTATTAGAGAAATGCAAATTAAAGATACAAAGTCTAGGGATCCCTGGGTGGCGCAGCGGTTTAGCGCCTGCCTTTGGCCCAGGGCGCGATCCTGGAGACCCGGGATCGAATCCCACGTCGGGCTCCCGGTGCATGGAGTCCTGCTTCTCCCTCTGCCTATGTCTCTGCCTCTCTCTCTCTCTCTCTCTCTCTCTCTCTGTGACTATCATAAATAAAATTAAAAAAAAAAAGATACAAAGTTTGAAAAAATTTTTATAACTGAAATATAAAGATGTCATACACTGCCGCTTGGAATGCAAAATGGTACATCCACTTTATTTTTTTTAAAGCTTTTATTCATTTATTATGAGAGACACTGAGGGAGGGAGAGAGAGGCAGAGAAACAGGTAGAGGGAGAAGCTGGCTCCATGCAGGGAACCCGACATGGGACTAGATCCTGGTCTCCAGGATCACGCCCTGGTCGGAAGGTGGCGCTAAACTGCTGAGCCACGGGGGCTGCCCTACATTCACTTTAGAAAAGAGGTAAGCAGGTTTTTGTTTTTGTTTTTGTTTGTTTTTGGAAGAGAGGACCAGGCGAAAGCACATGTGTATGAGCGGGGGTGGGAGGAGGGGCAGAGAGAAAGGGAGAGAAAGAATCTTAAGCATGCTCCACGTTCAGCATGGAGCCCCACTGGGGGCTTGATCTCACAACCCTGAGATTATGACCTTAAGCCAAAAATCAACAATCAACAGTTGAACACTTAACTGACTAACCCAACCCCCCGCAGGCACCCCTAGGAAGCATTTCTTAAAAAAAAAGTTTAAAATATACACTTAGCGACATGATGTTAGTAATCCTACCATTAAGTATTTCACCTCCCCCAGAATGAAAGCATATGCTCACACAAAGGCCTGCACGTGACTGCTTTTAGCAGCTTTATTCATCATAAGCCAAAAGGAAAATCAGGAAACAACTCAAATGTCCATTAAGTGATGAATGCATAAACAAAACTGATATATCCACACAACTGTAAACACTAACTCAGTAATTAAAAAGGAGTGAAATTAACGGGTTGATGCAATGCACATGGATGAATCTCAAAAGGATTATGCTGAGTCAAAGGAGCCAATCACACAAGACTGCATACTGTATGATTTCATTCATAAGACAACGGTAGAAGGGGCGCCTGGGTGGCTCAGCAGTTGAGCGTCTGCCTTTGACTCAGGGAGTGATCCGGAGTCCCGCGATCAAGTCCCAGCTCAGAATCCTTGTATGGAGCCTGTTTTTCTCCCTCTGACCTCTCACTCTCTCTCTCTTTGTCTCTCATGAATAAATAAATAAAATCTTAAAAAAAAAAAAAAGACATGGTGGAAAAAATACTATAGGGACAAAAATGAGGTTGATGGCTGTCAGGGGCTGATAGTGGCAACAGGGGATTAACTACAAACAGAAATGTTCTGTATCTCAAACGTGGTGGTGGTTACACAACTATATATTTACCAAAGCTCATTAAAAACTGCATACCTTAAAAAGAGTACATATTAACTGAAAATTATGCCTCAATAAGAAGCTGACTTATAAATAAAACAAACCTAAATACACAACGAAGTGATAATAAACATAAGAAAAATCAACTACAGTTTTTCCAATTCAAGGGTCATCATGAGAATGCTCTCAATTGTTGAAAGTGACACCTGTGTTGTTCCATGTCTCTGAAAGAGAACGCCCAAACATGCATGATACCAAAGACTAAAATTTCACACCAAGTACAAAAAGGTACTTAATAGTAGTGATTATTTAAATTCTGGCTTCTCTGTCAAGCTAGCTCAAGAGTTTACTTGCTATGGAAGATAATTTCAGAGCATTCTTATTGAAGAAATTAAAATTTATGTGCATCACGAACATAATCACCTTGGTGCTAAACAGTACATCTCCTTTTAACCTTTTTCTACTCATTCTCAGTTGCATCCACCTTTCTTGATTAGTCTTTTGTTTTAAATAAGGTATACCTTAGTCCAGTTTGCTTTTTGAGATAAATGATATTTCATACATATGTGGTAAATATTTCGCTATACACACCTGCATGTTCCATATCTCTATGTGTTCTTCAATACTGCTCTCTTCTACTACAGGCTGTCCTTGTCCATATACATTCTTTCTTTGCCAATAATATCTTATTGCAATAACCCAGCTAAAATTTAAATTATGACTTTTTATTCAAATGCAAAAGATTTAATCTTTGACAAAAGTAAAAAAAGAGCAGAAATCATCTCATGAGCCATGAGATTGTTGTAATACTTACAAATATTTTAATGCTGGCAATTTAAAAAAGATATGAATCTTCAACAGTTGCAGAGGGTTATGACTGAGAATTCTGAAAAAAAGCAATGGAATTAAAATTATCTGCATTTTAAGTAACTAGATGAAAATTTATGTTCTTTTTTTGGTATGGAACTTGAAGTTTAAAAGCAATCATTTTCTGCCTTTGCCTATAAAATCACCCTTAGAATCTGTAAAACATTCTTCCTTTGGGCACTACCCAGGTCTCTGAATGATAAAGCAGGAAGAGAAAGAGAAAAAAAATTTTTTAAGTGGATGGCAAAGAAAAAATAATGCCAAAGAACAATTTCAGGTTGAAAACCTCAGAAGTGACTATACCAGTAGGAAGTAATTTCTGTAGAAATACTATTTCTAGTGTCCTCCATAATTCAAAGTGCTTTTTCTTTTAATCTCTAGAAAGTTTAAAAATCCTACAGTTTAAACCACCCAGTTAAAGACAAAATGATAACCAATTCTTCAGTTTTGGAGCCAAACAAGAAGGGCTAAATCTATGAGCAGCCGGTGAAAGCTATATTCCCACCACATAGCCTGTGTGTATTCTTGCATTACAGCCTTTGTCATGGCATGTATCACCTGTTTCCCTTATCAATCTCCTGGATTTCTCGGCTCCTGGAGGGCAGGGACCATACTTATTGTCATGTTGTCCCTGTGCCTGACATAGTATAGTGCTTGTTATTGACTATTTAATGTTTGTTGAATAAAGGACATCTTGTCATCTTTTGACACAAGCTTTTATTTCCAAAATGCTGAACAGGACCTTCTTCCCAACTCTTTAAAATGAAAAAAGGTAAAAGAAATAGGAAGAAAAGAAAAGACAATCTGCCTTGAGGTTGACTCTACTCAAGAATCATTAACTATACTTTTACCAAGTATTAGATAGATAATCTTCATAACCAATACTATTATTGGGCTGTAAGGCATCTGTGATCAGCATTTCACATTTAATCCTTATAATAACCTTATGTGATAGATACTATCATCACCTCATTTACAAATGAGGAAACTGAGGTACAGAGAGGTTACATAATTTGTCCGAGTTTGTCAAGCCAGTCAGAAGCAGAGCTGGAATTTGAACTGAGTTCTGACTCCAAAGCCTGTGTGTAACTCACATGAAGAAAAGGGGGGTTTATAAAACAGCTGTTACCATAAACTTTGAGAGCGCTAAATATAGAAACTGTATTCATGTTGAACTTCATCTCTCCACCTGGGAGAGCTCCTCTGAGAATTACATTTTCTATTTTATTCCTTTTCTCTAATCGACTCCCATGATGAAGTATTTAATTAGCTGATGGTCATTGAGACTTTAGGTATTTTAAACCATGTTATAGGCGAATCAGTGAAAACGGGAAAGTGAGGACATTTGAAACTTCATCCCTCCATAAAAGCAACGACAATGACAAACACTGGCAAACATAGAATCAATGTTTTAATCATTTTGGAAAATTTAACCAATGGGTCTACAGCAACCCAGAGAGCATTTATTAAGGGAAAATGTATTAATTTCTATAAGAACAGTGAGATCTGTTGTTTTAACTAGTTCTAGACCTCTGCTCTGTATCCTGATGGTAGCCTTGAAAAATAGCCCACATCCCAGGGGAGCAAAATGGAGCTGGAGTTCCTTAAAGCCTCCTTCCCAAAGAACTGTCATTGTTTTACCTGTCTAGTGAGTTTCCTGGAAGACCTCAATTGAGAACCTTGTCCTTGACCTCACTGAGAACTGCACAATGCTAGAAGCCTCTTCTTCTCAAGGGGCATTTTAAAAATATCAATTATTTATTTATTTATTCATGAGAAAGACACACAGACAGAGAGAGAGAGGCAGAGACACAGGCAAAGGGAGACAGAGAGAGGCAGAGACATAGGCAGAGGGAGAAGTGGGCTCCCTATGGGGAGCTGGATGTGAGACTGGATCCCAGAACTCCAGGATCATGCCTAGAGAGGAAGGCAGACACCCAACCGCTTAGTCACCTAGATATCCCCAGGAGCATTTTTAAAAACACTTACAGGTAAATGTTTTAAACTGGCAGCTGTGTAAGGCAATGGATAACAGTTGGGACAAAAAAAACAAACAAAAAACAACAACAACAACAACAACAAAAACCCTAATCTAAAAGTTTAAAAGAAAAAGCTGAGAAATGAGATATCCACAGAGAGTTTGAAATGCTCCAACATATTCCTGAGAAACTAGAAGACCACAAGACATTTCCTAGGAATGTAGAAAAAAACCTTAGCACTAACAAAGGGTTCAGCAAGGTTGCAGGAAACAAGATCAATATATAAAAGTTAGATGTATTTCTATGTATTAGCAATGAGTAATCCAAAATGATATTAAGAAAAAATTTCCATGTATAACAATATTAAAAGAATAAAATACTTAGGAAAAAATGTAACCAAAAGTATAAGATCCATACACTGAAAGCTACAAAACATTGTTGAAATTAAAGAAGATTGAAATAAATGGAAAAAATGCCATGGTCATGGACCAGAAAAAAATATTGTTAAAATGGCACTATGCCCCAAATTGAACTATGGCTTCAGCACAACCCTTATCAAGATCACAGCTGACTTGTTTCCAGGCTAATTCTAAAATTCTTATATCAATTCAAGGGACCCAGAATAGCCAAGAAAAATCTAGATAAAGAACAAAAAAGTGGGAAGATTCACATGCTCTGCTTTCAAAACCCAATTCAAAGCTACAGTAATCGTAGTGTGGCACTGGCATAAAGATAGACATATATAATCAGAGAAGGACAAACATTATATGGTGTCATTCATTTGGGGAATATAAATAATAGTGAAAGGGAATAGAAGGGAAGGGAGAAGAAATGGGTAGGAAATATCAGAAAGGGAGACAGAACATGAAGACTCCTAACTCTGGGAAACAAACTAGGGGTGGTGGAAGGGGAGGAGGGCGGGGGGTGGGGGTGAATGGGTGATGGGCACTGAGTGGAGCACTTGACGGGATGAGCACTGGGTGTTATTCTGTATGTTGGCAAATTGAACACCAATAAAAGTAAATTTATTATTTAAAAAAATAAAAATAAAAATGCTAACACTGGAAAACAATGTAAATCTCTGATGTTCTGTAAATTAAAAGTGAATAAACTGAGGCTGAAGATTTTTAAAAAAAGGATAGACATATAAACCAATGGAACAGAACTGACAGTCCAGGAATAAATCCTCACATTTATAGTTGACTGATTTTCAACAAGAGTGCCAAAGCAATTCAAAGTGGGAAGACTAGTCTTTTCGAATGGAGCTGGGACAACTATATATTCATATACAAAATAAGGATTCCTACACTTCATTCTATATATAAAAATTAACTCAAAATGGATTAACCTAAATGGAAGTGCTCAAGCTATAAAAACTCTTAGAAATCTTTATGACCTTGGATTAGGCAAGAGTTTCTTAGACATGCCACCAAAAGCACAAATAATAAAAGGAAAAAATAGACAAATTGGACTTTATAAAAAAATTAAACAGATTTTTGTGCTTCAAAGGACATTATCAAGAAAGTAAAAGACCACTCACAGAATGGGAGAAAATATTTGCAAATCATATGTCTGATAAAAGTCTAGTATCCAGAATATCCAGAACACATAAAGAACTCTTACAACTCAATAAAAAGACTAATAATTGAACTTTTAAATGGGCAAAGGATTCAGAGAGACATTTCTCCAAAGAAAATACACAAATGGCCAATAAGCACATGAAAAGATGTTCAATGTCTTAAGTCATTAGGGAAATACAAATCAAAGCTATAATAAGATACTACTTTATACTCACTAAGATGGCTATAATCAGATGGAGAATGATAAGCGGTAGCAAGATTATGGGGAAAGTGGAATCTTCATACATTGGTGAGAACATAAAATGGCATAGTTACGTGTGGAACACAGTTTGGCAGTTCCTCAAAAGGGTTAGACATAGAGTTACTACGTGACTCAGCAATTCCACTCCTAGGTATGTACCCAAGAGAATTAAAAACATATGTCCACACAAAACCATGTATGTGAATACTCATAACAGCATTATTAATAATAGTCAGAAGTGGAAACAACTGAAAAGTCCAATAACTGAGGAACAGATGAACAAAAGGTGATGTGTCTATGTAAGGGAATATTATACAGCCTTCAAAAAGAATGAAGTGCTGGTATATATGCTACAACATGGAAAAACTTTGAAGCTAACAGTTATGTGAAAGAAGCTAGACACTCATTTGTATGAAATGTCCAGAAGAGGCAAATCTAGGATACAGAAGGGGAATTAGTTGTTGCCTGGGAGGAGGGAAGAAGGGGGTGGTCACAGCTGATGGGTACGGTATTTATTTGGAGGGTGATGAAACTGTCCTGGAATTAGGGTGGCTGTGGTCTATCGAAGTATACCACTGGACTGTATACTTTACAATGTTGCATAGTCTATTATGTGGATTATATCTCAATTAAAAATAAAGAACTGGGGATCCCTGGGTGGAGCAGCGGTTTAGTGCCTGCCTTTGGCCCAGGGCGTGATCATGGAGATCCGGGATCGAATCCCACATCGGGCTCCCGGTGCATGGAGCCTGCTTCTCCCTTCTCCTTATTAAAGCCAAAGAAAACAAAAACCTCCAAAGGTGGTACCTCATTAATAAGCTCTTGGCATGTCTTTGAGGTGGATTTCAGATTCAAAATAGACTTTACCACACTGCTAACTTGTTCAGTCAGTATTTATCAATAACTTAGAGGCTTCATTCAAGAAGCTTACTGAGTTATAATTACCTGAAACCCAGGGTCAATCAAGGTCTTGTGGGGCCTGAACCTCATCTACTTTGGGAAATCCTGTCTAATAAAAACATGCAACATTATGAATATAAAATTGCTAGGACTCCTCTCAAGACCTTTGAAGGGGCCTATGGAAGTGAGGAGCCCTGAAGTTAAAGCTTTGGTCAGTTTCAAAATAAATCCACCTCAGCTAGGGCCTATACATTTTACAGACTTCTTTAATGCCAGAGAAAATATTGTTTCAACTTATAAACACCTTGGTAACATGTCACACAGGTAACATGACTAATTCAAAGGGTGGCATCTTCCCTTGGCAACTTGCCTTTGGAAAGAAATGCAATGAAGTTTATATTTCACTATGGCAGAGATTTCCTAAAGCAGACTAGCTTTGTCTATTAGAAAAATTTGACCTCAAACAAAAAAGGAGCCTAACCCCCAGTACACACTTACTGTATCGTGATAATCTTTCAGAAGGAACTGTGAATTAGTTTTCGAAGCTGTATTCAAGTCCCATGACATGAGTATTAATTTATTATCAATACTGGCTAGCTCTGGTTCTTTAATTACCTTTTTCTGTTATTTAAGATGCACACAGAAACTCAACACAAACAAGCTGTTGCTTCATCCATTAAGAGTCTTTTCTATCCCACAACCTGTTCCCTACTTTGTCAACCCCCTACCTTGTTACCCTGCTGCATGGATGCCCGCACGGCTCCCGTGTGTTTTCCTGTCAACATCTTTCTCCTTCCAGTATGAAAGTTTCTTGGGGACAGTCCCTGTCTTATTCTTTGTACCCCCAGTACTTAGTACAGTGTTGACATGTATTGGACATGGCACTCAGTGAATGTTTTCAATGAATTCATTGATTTTTATCAACTGATTCCCCCATATTCTTTCTTGTGTTGCCCATATAACTATAATGAAAGTCAGATTCTTTCCTTTCCTTTCTTTCTTTCTTTCTTTTCTTTTTCTTTCTCTTTCTTTCTTTCTTTCTTCTTTCTTTCATTTCTTTCTTTCTTTCTTCTTATCTTTTCTTTTCCTTCTTTCTTTTCTTTCTTTTCTTTCTTTCTTTCTTTCTTTCTTTCTTTTCTTTCTTTTTTGGAAATTCAGATTCTTCTAAGAGACTCTTGGTGTGATACATGCTTAGAATAAAGATGGTGAGTTTAAGACAGTATATTGATGTCAACCAAAACCTCCTGGTGCAGAAACCCAATGAGCCTTTTCTCCGGGTGTTCGCAAGCAAAAAACTGACCCTCCTGTAGTCTTTTTCCAAGTTAGGCATCAGCAAATTAATGGGAGGAGAGAGGAGCCTTCAACAGATAGGCATCTGCAGGAACTGTCCCTCTAGCTCCAGACAACACCCTCAACACCTTCATCTATCCTAAAATAAACTGTGTGAAATAATATTTCTGAACTACAAGACAGGTAAGATAATCTTTTCCAAAGTCCACGTTTAGAGGAAGATCTTCACACCTTGAGTCTAAAATCCCCCTCAGGCCATTGAAACAATCCCCCACTATGATTTGTTTATATCACCAGGAAATCACAGAATTTTCCAGCCGAAAGGGAATAACACACTTCTTATTGAAGAAGAGTCAGGAAATAGCCACATGGAATTATGCTACAGCAATGTATTTCATGAACATTTTTCACACAAACTTAACACAAACAATATCTTTTACCATACCTCAAAGGTTCTTATGGCCCCCAGATGATTTACTCAGAGGTATACATTTTTTGAAAAATAATGTTCTGGGTAACTGGTGAGAGAAGTGCCCTGTGGCAGGTTCTCAGCAGTTCTTTCTGCTTTAACCATTTAAAAGAAGCTGATGGCTGAGGAAGCACCCACACTTTTGCTCCCTGGAGAATTCCCCTACACTTAGTTCTTTGAAGCTTTATTTTGCATGCATTGAAGCAGTTAGGAACTTTGCCCATTAGCAGGAATCAAAGTTAAATTCAGAGGTGGAATTTGAAGGACCATGCCCCTATTGGAGAAGCATCATTGTCATGGATTCCCAGGATAGTGTTGACTTGGGTGTTATTTGCTTGGGGCCTTTTATTGCCCATACCAAAGCTGAGTACAGGGAAAGCTGAGAGTGCCATTTATGAGATAGACAAGCCTCTTGGCCTCTTTGTACCTTAGTTTCCTCATTTGAAAAAAAAAAAAAAAAGAATGGATTTTAAGACATACTTTTCAGAGTTCATACTGGGCTTAACATCCACTGAACCAATAAATGTATGATGTTTTTACATATTGTTTGTCTGTTTATTTTTACATGTGTTTATTTTCTATTTCACTTACAGCTTATGTAAAAACTGCATTCCATGCCAGGCCTGAAATGTTCCAAAGCTCACTTCCGTCAATACATTGCAACTACATATTTCTACAAAAAAAGACACAAGCAAAAGAAGAAGGAAAAAAGGTATTCTTTCAGAACATTTATCCTTTGGCAGTGATTCCAATTTATATAGGATGAACATAATCTCAATACCCTCTCCATATCCTGAAACTATCTCGCTATGGAAGATATGCCTTTTAAAATTTTTTTAGAAATTTAAATTTAAAAAATTTGCATGAAAGATTTATATTTTCATGTTTCTACATGTGTTGCATTAGATACAAATCTGTAAATGCTCAATAAATACTTGTGTTAGGTAATCTTTATTTCTCTAGAAAAATATTTCACATCAGCACTATTGACATTTATGGTTGGATCCTCTTTTTTAAGAGGGGCTGTCCTGTGCATTATAGGGTGTTTAGCGCCATCTCTGGCCTCTGCCCACTAGATGCCAGTAGCATATCTACAGTCTGACAACCAAAAATGTCTCCAGACACTTCAAATGTCACCTGGGTGCAAAATCACCCTAGTTGAGAACCACTTCTCTAGAATGATTCAGTCTGATCTGTATAATAATTCTTACACTAATCTTTGCTACAGACAAAAAAGATTCGCTACATAATTTTAGTAGCTTTCTACTAATAAAATTACAATCATATTTCAAAATGATTGTAGCAAAGAGGTTTACAATTAAGTTTAACAAAAATCCCAAATATAATGAAATTTATATTTGTAACTTACATAAACTTCAAAAAAGGTAGTGGTTCAAATGTCCGTCTTTCAATAGATTGTATCTTATTGCAGGATAAATCTCTAGGAAAAGTAAAAGGAAAATATTGCCTCAATTAGCTATTAGATACCTAACTAGTAGGCTGATAGTATTGAATAAGCAGCTTTTGCCTAAACTCTGAACTTAAGGACTTGTTATTTGAACCTTCCAGAGCCCCTAACTCTCCTCATCTCTCTTAAAAGAGTCTCACTTTCATAAATGAAAGAAGTAACTACAGCTCTTGATAGATTCTGGAAGTAATCTTTCCTGAGAGCAGAAGAATTAATTAGAGGACATTTGAGGCCTCATCAATTTCTAGATTATGAGCTCAAAGTTTTGACCTCCACATAGAATTTCTTTCTTTATTTTGTAAAAGATTTTATTATTTATTCATATAGACACACAGAGAGAATGAAAGGCAGAGACACAGGCAGAGGGAGAAGCAGGCTCCATACAGGGAGCCTGACATGGGACTGGATCCAAGGTCTCCAGGATCACAACCCTGGGCAGAAGGTGGCGCTTAAACCGGTGAGCCACTCGGGCTGCCCCTATAATTTCTTTTTAAAAAATATTTATTTATTAGAGAGTGTGTGTGCATGCACATGCACAAGTGGGAGGAGCAGAGGAAGAGGGAGAGAGAATCCCAAGCAGACTCCTCACTGAGTGCAGAGCCCAACAGGGGGCTCCATTTCAGGATCCAGAGATTGTGACCTGAGCCAAAACCAAGAGTCAGATGCTCAGCCAACTGCACCAACCGGGCACCCCTATAATTATAATTTCTAATATTAAAAGGGATATTCTCATTTTGGAACACCTTTTTGGTTTAGTTCTATTTTTCTAGGCCAATTCAATACCAGAAAAAATAAAAGATATCCTTTCATTTAAATTGAAAGGAAGTTACCCCTCTAATCAATACATAAATTTGAACTAACTCAGAATCATATCATCATGTTAATAGAAATTCATTTTTGGTTGTACATTTGCCTTAATATTCCATGAATTTATTAACTGCTTCAGTTGCAAGTGGTGAGACAACAAAAAACACCACATAGTACTGGATTTTTATTTGAAAACACCCATTCTTGATAATAGTTGACCCTCAGACTTCCATTGATTCCAGCTTAGTCCCTTATTTTCCACCTACTCTTCAGACTGGCATTGCCATCTCTAGTCTCTCCCTTTCTAATCCATCCTGCACACAGTCACCAGAGTAATTCTCCACAAGTGGTTCTCGAATGCCAGCATCACTTGGGCACTTACTCAAGATGCAAATTCTCAGCCTTACTCTATAGACTGAAGGAATCAGTAACTGTGGAGGTGGAGCTTATTTTCTGACAAGCCCTCCAAGTGACTCTGTTGCAGATTATTTATTTATTTATTTATTTTTCTATTGCAGTTTAAAGCTTGTCCTGGAGCACTGCTGTGATAATCCAGTAGCGTGGCATGTTAATCCACGGCCTTCAAAATCCTAGAAGACTAGCTCTAATCTCCTACTCTACAGGTACTCAAGATATTTTTCCTGTATTTTGCCTTTCTCCCAGTCTCCTTTGTAAGCTTATTTGCCCTACAATGTCTTTCTGATGATACCCAATAGCTCTTCAAGGTCCTGTTGAAACAGCATTGCTCTAATAGCTTCCCTGATCCAATGTGAAGTCTTTTCTTCCTCATCTGTATTCCAAAACCAATTTATACCTCTCGTTGCCCATATCCATTTCTTCTTCTTCTTTTGAAAAAAACATTTAAAGTAGGCTTCACACCCAACCAGGGGCTTGAAATCATGACCCTGAGATCAAGAGCCACATGCTCTAACCAACTCAGCCAGCCAGGCATTCCAATTTATTTTAATATAGTTATTTTTGCATCCTTTTTCCTCTGAGCATAAAATGCTTGAAAGTATGGACTAGTTGTGTTCATCTGCATTGTCTACCATGTTTAAAACTGACACATGTTTCTTTCGTGTTGAGTTTAATAAGTTCTTTATAGATCCTGGAAAACTAGCCCTTTATCTGATACATCATTTGCACCAAAGAAACAAACAATCCAATCATGAAATGGGCAAAAGACATGAACAGAAATCTCACAGAGGAAGACATAGACATGGCCAACACGCACATGAGAAAATGCCCTGCATCACTTGCCATCAGGGAAATACAAATCAAAACCACAATGAGATACCACCTCACACCAGGGAGGATGGGGAAAAGTAACAAGGCAGGAATCCACAAATGTTGGAGAGGATGCAGAGAAAAGGGAACTCTCTTACACTGTTGGTGGGAATGTGAAATGGTGTAGCCACTCTGGAAAACTGTGTGGAGGTTCCTCAAATAGTTAAAAATAAACCTGCCCTACAACCCAGCAATTGCACTGTTGGGGATTTACCCCAATGATACAGATGCAATGAAAGGCCGGGACACCTGCACCCCGATGTTTATAGCAGCAATGTCCACAATAGCCAAACTGTGGAAGGAGCCTCGGTGTCCATCGAAAGATGAATGGATAAAGACGATGTGGTTTATGTATACAATGGAATATTACTCAGCCATTAGAAATGACAAATACCCACCATTTGCTTCAACGTGGATGGAACTGGAGGGTATTATGCTGAGTGAAATAAGCCAATCGGAGAAGGACAAACATTATATGTTCTCATTCATTTGGGGAATATAAATAATAGTGAAAGGGAAGAGAAGGGAAGGGAGAAGAAATGGGTAGGAAATATCAGAAAGGGAGACAGAACATAAAGACTCCTAACTATGGGAAACGAACTAGGGGTGGTGCAAGGGGAGGAGGGCGGGGGTTGGGGGTCAATGGGTGACAGGCACTGAGGGGGGCACTTGATGGGATGAGCACTGGGTGTTATTCTGTATGTTGGCAAATCGATCACCAATAAGAAATAAATTTATTATTAAAAAATAAAATTGACACATGGACATAAAACAAACTCAAATATTTAAAAAATAAATATAAAGAGCTGGGTAGTGAATAGCAGAAACAAAATGACTGTGTAAAAAGAAATGTAGTTTTATGACTTTATGGCTCCCTCTTCTGCACCTCTTCAGCACTTTGTCATCCACTTAGTGCTTAGTGCATTATGGTTTGAGCTTCTGTCTATTTTCCTTGTGAGATCATGAGTTCCTATAGGGGTAGGAAGCCTGTCTTAATCATCTGAGTGCCTATGATACTGGGCATAGTGCCTGTCATATTAGCTTTGATTGACCTTTTTTTTTTTTTAAATGAATGAGAACACTTCAGCTAACATAAAATAATTGGCTTACAAAGTATTTCATAGTAGTAGTAATGAAGTGCCTAATCCTTTGAGCAGTTTATCTCATTTGATTTTCTACAAACGGTGTTTGTAAAGTTAGAGTCCAGATCACAGAAGTAGCCAAGAAAACCAATACAAGAGTGGCTGTCCCCTAAGACTTGGAAGGTTTGATAACTTAAAGGACTATTCTTAGTGTTTAATCATGCTCTTGCTCTTTTTTACCCACTATCCTTAAACCTTCTACATTTGCAAGAAGACTCTATTTGCTCAAGAGCATCATTATAGAGGGATCCCTGGGTGGCGCAGTGGTTTGGCGCCTGCCTTTGGCCCAGGGCGCGATCCTGGAGACCCGGGATCGAATCCCACATCAGGCTCCCAGTGCATGGAGCCTGCTTCTCCCTCTGCCTGTGTCTCTGCCTCTCTCTCTCTCTCTCCTCTCTCTCTCTGTGTGTCTATCATAAAAAAAAAAACATTTAAAGAGCATCATTAATAGGGATTAATGACTTACACAGCTCTGGATGCCACAGACAAAGATAAAAATTGAACCTTTATAGCAAAGAACATGGTATCTCTGTATGTATACCTAGAAATACTAAAGAAGCATTTCCTCCTTGACAATGAGGCTGGAGAGATTTTATTTTATAATTAGTTAAATTAGGGGCATTTCTGATATGTTTGCTTAATGTAAACATTTCTACCATAATACTTAACCATCATTTTATTTTACTTTAAAGATTTTATTTCCTTAAGTAATCTCTATACCCAATGTGGGTTTCAAACCCACAACCTCAAGATCCGAAGTCACTTGCTCTATCAACTGAGCCAGCCAGGTACCCCTTAACCATCATTTTAAACATCTATTTTTAATACTGGTGCTAGAATTCCCACTGAAATCCTTAATCTGCTCTCTTGGTAACTTAATAGGTACTTGATAATACTGCTTACATAATTAACCTGCTTAAATATTTAATATTTAAATGTTTAATTTAGATTAAATATTAAAAACATTCTGGGGTTAATGGCATTCAAAATAATGTAAGTGTTCTATATTTCTTGTCCTGTAGGTGACAATTTGAGGTTAATTTTAATTCCTCTCATTTTACTAAACCAACTTTTTCAAACCTTTTCTGTAAAGGCCAGATAGTAAACATTTTGGGCTTTGCAGGCCATATATGGTCTCTGTCATATATTCTTCTCTTTCTCTTCTTTTCTCTTTTACAGCCCTTTAAGAACGTAAAAATCATTCTTAACTCAGGCTGTATAAAGACAGACCTGAGCATGATTTGATCCATGAGCCATAAATTAAGTATAAATGTAAGCACACGGTATATGAACACTTACAAGACAGGTTCATATGTGCATCCATAATTGCTCAGACCTAATTACCCCCTTTTGCTCTATAACTGGAGGGTCTTTTTCTATCTTTATCTTGTCTATAGAATTAAAAAACTGAAAATGCATATGAGATATTTAATGCTAGAGATGGAAATTATTGTTAGAAGAAATTATAGTGATTATCTAATTTGAACCCCATATTTATTTTACAGATAATATAACTAAAAACTCATAATAAGTGATTAATTAACTTACAAATACTGTAGGGATAGCAGGCCTTCAAATGAGTCCTTATGTAATTCAGGTCAAATAATTTTCACTGAGAATTCTGAAAAATGAAAAGGTTATTTCTGCATCAAAATGCAAAACAACTACAACTATTCACTACACAGGACTAACTCCCATTTGGGAGGGAAACCTGTGTAATGGTGCCACCTAAATATACTAATTCTTCTTTAATTTAGGAGTACTGAGCTCTGCGCTGTTTCCACTCAAATCCTTTTTTTTTCTTTATTCTCTCTCTCTCTCTCTCTCTCTCTCTCTCTCTCTCACACACACACACACACACACACACACACACACACACAGCCATCCACTATTTGAACCAAAATGCATATTAATGTCTACTCTCTGGATCACAAAGTCTCTGCTAGAACCCTGGTTTAGATGACAACAATACTGGCAGAACTGACACTTCCTCCTCTCTTTTTCTAAATTCTATGTTGGAAGCCCATACAGCACTATAGGTAAAGTCATTTGTTTTTTCCTCCCAACCAAAAAAAAATTTTTTTTTTGAGAACTAAAAAAATGCACATCAAGTGTACATAACATAAATATTCAGTTTAATAATTTATAAAGCAAATACCCATGAACACCACTTGTATCAAGAAAAACCCCTGCCAGCATCCCAGAAGGCTTCAGTGTGCCCCCTTCCAATCACAACCCCTCTCTCTGATTCCCCAGAAGTAACCATTATCCTGACTTTAAATAATTTCTTTGCCTTTTTTAATTTTTTAAAAAGATTAATTGCTGGGAGAGGGGCAGAGGGAGAGAAAGAATCTCCAGCAGACTCCTGGCTGAGTGTGGAGCCCTATCCCATGACCCTGAGATCATGACCTGAGCCCAGTCAAGATTGGACACTTAACTGACTGAAACCACCCAGGGACCTCAAATTTCCTTGCTTTTTAAATGTAGTTTTACCTATCATATGTCAGCCATAACAACATAATTTAGTTTTGTCGCTTCTTGAACTTTATATAAATGGAATCACAGGTATTATTTTCTATGTTGCTTCTTTCACTCAATATTATCTTATAAATTCATTATAGTGTTGCATGTAGCTGAGGTTGGTTCATTTCAATACCTAGTATTTATTGCATGTCTAGCTACATGTGGCTACTGATACTTGGGAGTGGCTAGTGTGACTGAGGAGCTGAAGTTTTTATTTAATTAATTTTTTTTACTTTAAAATACAAATGAAAAAACTGATACTCAACAGTTATTAGAAAATGTTTAAATATGTTTGCAAACAATGTAGGTATGTGATATTACTTTTTCAACTGTAATTTTTATGAAATCTAAATACAGAACAAGTATTCTTTGATAAAAGACTAGCAATCAAATTGAGATTTCAAAGAGTTACTATGGAAAAAAGAACATAAAAAGAACACAAACTCTCAATAATTTTTATACTGATTACATGATAGAAATGATATTGGATATTTTGAAGACAGTATAAAACATAGACTATCTTACTAATAATGGGTATAATAATTATATGTCGAAATAATATTTTGGCTATAAGAGCTAAACAAAATATATTAACATTTATGTCATCTCTCTCTTTTTACTTTTATTTTTAAGTGGCTATCAGAAAATTTGAGATTACTTATGTGGCTTTATGGTTCAAACAAATAGTGTTCCATTTTATGACTATTCCACACTTTATTCATTCTACTGTTGGCAGATATCATCCAATAGATATATAGAAAAACAGGTTAAAATCCTGCCCCAGGAGAGCAGTGATCCATAGTTAGGAACCTCTGCTTACAAGGTATAACCTTCAAGCTGAACCAGACATCTGCAGGACTTACCACATTCGTGTTCTAGTATATAAATTCCCAAACACATGCTTTTTAAAAATTAATTTTTTAATTTCAATTCATTTTTTAAAAATATGTAATATTCACATGGCCCCAAAATTCCAAGGTATATAGTACACAACGCAAAGTTTTTCTACTACCCTTGTCCACAGCCCACCCATCCCCCTCCATTCCCTAAAGAAAATTAACGTTATTTATTTCTGCGACAATTATTTCAGTTTTCTTATAAGTTTGGGAAATAAAATATCCCAGTCAGACACTATCATGGAGAAATATAAACTACACATAGTATTTAAGAAATTCACAAAATAAAAAACAAATGCCTAGTTCTAGCATTTCTCCCTTACCAATAAGATATCAGACTAAGGGGCGAAATCTACTTTAGAGGGATCATAATCCCTATTTTAGATTGCTATGATTACTGTCTTTTATTGTTAATTCAGGAGTCATTTATGACTTTCTCTGCTCAAGTTGCACTAATGATATGACAACCAAACTCTCATTAAAAACACCAGTTGATTGCTTTGATTGTAATATTTTTTTTTTCTAAAAACACTTGTGTCTACATTGACTTTTTTCTACAGATCAATTTTATAAAAGATAACAGAAAATTGGCAAAGGACAGAAAATTCACTCAAGAAATACAAATGTTCAGTAAACATAGGTATTTAAATTTACAAGTAATCAGAAAACTTCAAATTCACAGGGACCCCTTTTATTCACGCATCAGACCAGCCAAGAAATGGAGGAATATCCGTAGTGGGTGGTATGAGGATGTGAATGCTGTCATGGTCTATGGGTTGGAGTATAAGTTGGCAACAACTTTTTGAGGGCCATTAAAATTTTACATCTACATAGTCTTTATTCAAACAATTTCCATTTCTAGATATCTATTCTACAGAAATACCTGCCCACATACACAAAGATGCATGGTTGAGGCAGTTCACTACAGCAGCGCATGTGACAAGAAAATGGGACACAGTCTAAACATTCATCAATATGAGAATTACTATATACATTCATACTTTGGAATATATTACACAGGCATATACATGAATGGGGTAACCCCCTATCTATACACTAAAGAAAAGAAATCTAAGACATAAGATAAAAGAATCAAAAGATTCATTTTATAAGCATAAAGCATAAGCAAAAGAATCAAGTTTGTAGGAAGTTATCATTTATATAAAAACAAAACAAAAACAAGGTAAGAAAATCCCACAACAAACCTATTTTGTTGTCTATAATATGTATGTAGACAAATGCATGGAAAAAGATCTGAAGGATATATACTAAATCCAGATAGTGGCTATCTCAGTGGTAGGGGATCAGAACACAAAGAAGATGTTCACTTTATCTATTCTTTCATTTTTATATATTGAGGATATAATCATGTATTCCTATAATGGAAAATAAGTTTAGATTGACTCTAAATTTTAAAGAGGCCTGTCCAAATTCAATTTTCAAGATAAACATAGAATTGCCATCAATAGAGGTTGATTTGGGATATGGAGGGGGAAATACCTTTCCTCCAAGATACTGACTTCAAAATTTTTGACTAAGAAGGATCTCAGGATGCAGTGTTTTGTATTCGTATTCGGAGAACGAAATATACTCACAATTTCTCAGTCCAACGGTATGGCTTCCATGTATTCTCCTCAATGTAAGAAATAGCGTTTCCTTGGAAATTTCTGTGAGAAACACAGTTCAGATCCTTGACTAGTTAGGAAAAGAATGAACAGAATAAGTAAGAATCATAGGCAACCTTGGGGGAATATGCAAATGCAGAAAATACCAGCTTCTTAATATCCATAGCTATCAGCATCCCAGTTTGCACAATTAATAAAGAAATGTGGGGCCATTGGTGTAAACAAGCCATCTCCTTAGAACCGGAACTTCCTTATTTGTCTAATTTCTTGGATAGATAATGCCAGTTAATTACTTTATGAATATGGTATTTTTCTCCAAATCACCTCTATGTGTCTAAAATGGTTTCTTTCTGTAATCAATGAGAAAATAATTGAACCGAAAAATGCAAAAAAAAAGTATCAAACAAAGGTAAAGAAAAACAAAGGTAAAGAAATCCTATGCCAGGAAACAAAGGTAAAGAAAATCCTATGCCAGGAACACCAAAGCTTTGGCCCAGTGACTTCTTTGTGAAATCTGTCCAGCTGTTAGGAGAAGTTAGAAATGAGAGGAACTAATATGGAGAGATTTCTTAGACATGTTACATAGGGAAAAGCAACAAATTACTGAGCAAGGAACAAAAAGTATTACCTGATTAGGGAAAATTGCAAAGGAAAGTGATGGGAAGGACAGACACCAAAATGGTAACAGGAGTTATCTTATGGGTGGTAGGGGGGGTTGGGTGGGATTTTCACATTTTATCCTATATGCTTGTGACATTTAAAAAATAAATGAGAATGTATCCATGAATTGCAAGTATTTCAAAAAAGCTATGAAATGCCTGAGTTCAGTTTAATCACTAATTCTGTATATGACTGAATCTTACCTTTAACTTATCTTCTTCCCTCAGCAACAACTTACCTATTCATTTGTTAAGGTGTTATTTATTCATGAGAGACCAGAGAGAGAGAGAGAGAGAGAGAGAGAGAGAGAGGGAGCGGCAGAGACACAGGCAGAGGGAGAAGCAGGCTCCACGCAGGGAGCCCGACGCAGGACTCGATCTCTGGACTCCAGGATCACGCCCCGGGACGAAGGCAGGCACCAAACCGCTGAGCCACCCAGGAATCCCCCCCCTATTCCGTTTATATACACATTTTTTTCAGGGGAGTCAGAAATAAGGCAAAACAGATAGCCATCTGCCCATCATCTGCCTAGTGGCCATTTCCAGTCAACCAAAATGCCTTCTGGTTGCTTTATGTTCCCTGATAAAAGATGCCTAAACCTGAATTTATCTCCCTCCAACTGGCTGTCCTTCCCAACTGCTGTATTTCCACCTGCTCATCCGGGACAGAAATTTCTGAGAGTTATAGTTGATTTTTCTCTTTTCTGGATGCACCCTGCCCACTACTCCCCTCAGCAGTTACGCAGTCTTGTTGCTTCTTCCTCTGTGATGCTTTCAGGATTTTCTTTCTACTCCTATCACAGCCATTCTGTTCTGGCCCCTTGTCACTTTACTCCCAGCTTTTGCTAGACCATTCTTTCTGGTTTCCCTGGATCAAGCTTTCCTCTTTAGATCTCTCTACATAGGGAATAGAAAACAATCCTCTTGTTTTAGTGATACATATGTCTTTCTGGAAAACTTTCAATGGCTCTCTATATCTCAGCATAACTTTCAAACCCTTCTAGCTGATAGTCAAGGGTATTCATAACCGTATCTTTCACTGCTTCCTAAGCTAATGCTTTTTTTTCCAGATTTTATTTATTTATTCATGACAGACACACAGAGAGAAAGGCAGAGACACAGGCAGAGGGAGAAGCAGGCTCCATGGAGGGAGCCGATGTGGGACTTAATCCCGAGTCTCCAGGATCACGCCTTGGGCTGAACGCAGCGTTAAATAAATCGCTGAGCCACTGGGGCTGCCCTCCTAAGCTAATTCTTTTTTTTTTCTAAGCTAATTCTTAATTCCTGATCATTCTCGCAGCTGTGCCTTTGCTTAGACTATACTCCCTATTCTTGCTGTATTTAACAAATCATAGCCACTCTAAATCTCAGCTGAAGTTTTAGCTTATCCATGCAGCTTTCTCTGACCCCTACACTCCATTGATTACAGATTCTGGTGACTTACAGAACCTATAGTCTGTACTTAATTATAGGTCACCTGTCTTTCTATGCCTATTTCCTTTCTTCCCACCTATTATTTCATATTCTAAAGACAATGCCATACTTGCATGGCTGCCACAGTACTGAGTCCTGGGCGGGGCATAAAATGGGTGCTGTATATAGAAAACCAAGGGACAAAGATGAGTTCTAAACATAGCTGAGGAATCAAATAATAGCTAACACTCACATATATGTGAGGCACTGAAAACGTGTTTTATATGTATTAACTCACCAAATCTCACAATAATCCCACAAGGTAGTAACTATTACCCCATTTTATAGATAAGGAAATTGAATCAAAAGCTAATAAGTGACAGAACTCAATTCAAACCCAGGCAGTCTAATTCCGGAATCTCTACTCTTAACCACTTTTTTGTATATCACCAAGGAGATGGAAAGAGGGACATGTTGCTATAAAGATGGGAGAGTAGAGGTTAAGCGATTAAATCATGGGGCTAAAAAAACTGGATAAAGAATAAGGACAATTACAAGTAAACGAGTGCAGACGTGGGAACCACAGCAAACAGGAAAATGAAGATAAGGACAGTTGTCAAAGAAAAGGTAAAAAGAGAGAGTCAGTCAACATGGTTGGGGAGATGACGAAGGCCCAGGAAGACCTCAAAGAAAGGCTGCTGTGTCAAGCAGGAGGCAGGGAACAAATGAGAAAAGGCAATTCTTACAAGATGGTGAAGGTGTTGTTGTCCGTGTTGGGCTCTGGCACAGGCACTCTGCGGAGCCTCTGCTTTGGGCTGAAACCAGTACACGATAGCGTCTCATCTTTGCAGGTACAGAGCTCACATATGTTGACATTTGTGGTAACACTCTGTTCTGGCTGCTCAGTGAAAGTTGTATATGCCTTTTCTGGGAAGTATTTTGCAAAATGCACCACTGAGGGCTGAGTCGTTGGGGGGAGAACCGACTCAGATGACTCTGGTTGGTGACTTACAGTAATTTCCAAGTCCATAGGTGGAACAGTGACTTTAGTCAGGTTTGGCTGTTGACTCTGAACACGCTCTCGATGTGCAAGTGTCACCTCAAGGTCCGCTGGAGAAGGAGCTGTAGTCTTCTTCGTGGTTGCAGAATGTTTAGCCTCTGTAATAGGTTCTGGAGTAATGGTAAGCCCCAAGCCCCCATTATGAAATGTGATGCTGGGTGATTCTGGATGCTGGACTTCACCCTTACTTGGAGTTGGACTCATCACTCTTCCTGATGAAATGGATATTGAACTTTAACCTCCTTAGGTGGCTCTGGAGGCTGAGTTGGGGTCTCTTGCCTGGCTGGAGAAGGTTCAACTTCCATATTGGATCCTGCAGTTACAGTAATTTCCAGGTCCATAGGTGGAACAGTGACTTCAGTCAGGTTTGGATGTTGCCTCTGAATCTGCTCGAGATGCGCAAGCGTCATCTCAAGGTCCTTTGGAGGGGGAGTTGTAGTCTTGGTGGTTGTAGAACGTTCAACCTGGGTAGTAGGTTCTGAAGTTATGGTAAGTCCCATGTCCACAGGATGAACTGTGACACTGGGTAAAGTTGGATACGGAGCCTGATCCTGACCTAGGGTTGGAACTGTCCCCTCCTGATGGAATGGATATTGAACTACAACCTCCTTAGGTGGCTCTGGAGGCTGAGTTGGGGTCTCTTGCATGGTTGGAGAAGGTTTGGTCTCTGTAGTAGGTTCTGGAGTTATGGTAAGCCCCAAGTCCAAAGGTTTAACTTTGACTTTATTTAAGGTTGAATGCTGAACCTGAACCTGCTCTGATGGTGGAAATGTCACCTCAAGGTCCTTTGGAGGAGCTGTAGTCTGATGCAGAGTTGTAGACTGTTCAACCTCTGTAGTGGGTTTTGGACTTATGGTAAGCTCTAGGGCCAAAGGTTGTGTTGTCACATTTGGTGACCACAGGTGCTGAGCTTGATCCTGAGCTGACGTTGGAAGCTGTCTGCTGCCTCTTGATATATGGAAGGTTGAGCTACAAGTTCCTTAGGCAGCTCTAGAGGCATGGTTGGAGAAGGTTCAATCTCTGTAGTGGATGCTGGAGTTATGGTAAGTTCCAGGTCCAAAGGTTGAACTGTGACCTTAGTCAAGTTTGGACGGCGAGACAGAACCTGCTCGAGATGTGCAAATGTCACCTCCACGTCTTTTGGAGGAGCTATAGTCTTTTTCAGGGCTGTAGAATGTTCAACTTCTGTAGTGGGTTCTGGACTTACAGTAAGCTCCAGGTCCAAAGGTTGAACTGTTACACTGGGTGATGATGGATGCTGAATTTGATCCCAACCTGGTGTTGGAATGGTCTCCTCCTGATATACTGGAGATTGAGCTACAGTAACCTCCTTAGGTGGCTCTGGAAGCTGGATTGGAGTCTCCTGCATAGGTTGAGGAAGTTCAATCTCCTTAGTGAATTCTGAAGTTATGGTAAGCCCCAGGTCCAAAGGCTGAACTGTGACTTCAGTCAAGATTGGATGCTGAGCTTGAACCTGCTCTTGATGTGCAAATGTCACTTCCATGTCCTTTGGAGGAACAGTAGTTTTACTCACGGTTGTAGAATGTTCAACTTTTGTGGTGGGTTCTGGAGTTAGGGTAAGCTCCAAGTCCAAAGGCTGAACCGTTACATTGGGTAACAATAGATGCCGAGCTTGATCCTGACCTGGAGTTGGAACTGTCACCTCCCGATACATGGGAGGCTGCATTACAGACTCGTCAGGTGGCTCTAAAGGAGGACCTGGAGTCTCTTGCATGGTTGAAGTTTCAACCTCTGTAATGGGTTCTGGTGTTATGGTAAGCTCCAGATCTAAAGGTTGAACTGTGACTTCAGACAAATTTGGACTCTGAGCCTCAACATGTTCTGGATGTGGAAGTGTCACCTCTGGATCCTCTGGAGGAGCTAGAGTCTGCTGCAGGGTTGTAGAAGGCTCTGGAGGTACAGTAAACTCCAAGTCAACAGGTTTAGCAGTGACACTGGGCAAGCTTGAACGCTGAGCTTGATCTTGTCCTTGAGGTGGAACTGTCATCTCGTTATGGACTGGAAGTTGTGGTTCAACCTCCTTAGATGGCTCTGGAGGCTGAGCTGGAGAAGGTTCTGACTCTTGATGGGGCTCTGGAGACTGAGTTGAAGCCTGCTGCAGAATTGGAAATGACTCTAGCTTCTCAGGGAGCTCTGAAGGCTGAGTCTGTGCCACCTGTTGGGCTGGAGAAAGTTCTACCTCCTTAAGGGGCTCTAGAGGTAGAGATGGAGCTTCTTGCAGGACTGGAGAGGATTCCACCTTCTCAGGAAACTGTAGAAGCTGAGAAGGGGTCTTTTGAGAGACTGGAAGAGGTTCCACTTTGTCAGCAAGTTCTAAAGACTGGGCTGGGGATTCCTGTTGTGTGGCAGAAGGCTCTACCTCCTGTCGGGGCTCAGGAGATATAGCTGGGACCTGCTGGGGAACAGGAGGCTGAGCTGGAACCTCTGGTTGGGTTGGAGGCTTGACGTCTTCAGTGGGCCCTGGAGAATGAGCTGAGACTGTGTACTCATTTGAAGATGGTTCAATCTCCTTATGGGGCTCTGATGGCTCAGCTGGGGCCTCCTGTTGGGCTGAAGTAGGTTCCATCTCCTTAGGAGGGTCTGGAGTCTTTACTATGAGTTCTTGTTGGCCTGGAGGAAATTCATCTTCAAGGGTCTCTGGAGACTGGAAAAGAAGCTCGGACTGGGCTGGAGAAAATTCAACCTGCTCAGGGGGAACTGGAGCTTGAGCAGAGGCCTCCTGCTGCCCTGGAGCATGTTCAAACTTAGTGGGCACTGGAGTTATGAAAACCTCCAGATCTACAGGTTTTGCTGTGATATTGGGCAACATTGGATGCTGAGCTTCACCAGGACCTAGACGGGAGGATGTCACCTCATGATGTACTGGAGGCTGAGCTACAATATCTGTAGAGGACTCTGGAGGCTGAGCCTGGTGCTCAGGCTGGACTGGAGAAGGTTCTACACCTACGACAGGCATCTGAGGCAGAGATGAGCTCCACTGCTGGCTTGGAGAAAGTTCAGTTTCTTCAGGAAGATCTCCAGTCTGTGTTGGTACTCCCTGCTGATCTGGATAAGGTTCAACATTTTCAGCAGGGGCTGGATGTTGTTCTGGAAACCCACTCTTCACATGAATTTGTGGAAATTGAGTGGGAGCCTCTTCCTGAGCTGGAGATGGTTCTCCCTCCTCAGAGGCCTGTGGATACTGGGTTGGGGCCTCCTGCTGGGTTGAAGAAGGTTTAGCTTTCTCAGGAGTCTGTGCATGATGATCCTGGCTCTCCTCCTGTATTGAGGAAGGTTCACCCTCCTCAGGGATTTGTGGAAGCTCAGCAGGGGCCTCCTGCTGGGGTGGAGAAGGTTCCTTCTCTTCCTGAGTCCCTGGAAGTTGAGCCAGGGCCTCCTCCTGGGTTGAAGGTGATTCACCCTCCTCAGGAGCCTGTGAATCCTGAGCCAGGGTGTCCTGCTGGGTTGTGGAAGGTTTAACCTCTCCAGGGGTCTGAACAGGGGTCTCCTGCTGTGTTGGAGGTTTCTCCTGTGTGGGAGATTCTGGGGACTCAGTTGGAGTCTCCTGTTGAAATGGCAAATGTTCATTCTCCTCAGGGGACTGTGGAGGCAGAGTTGGGGCTTCATGCTGGGTTGCAAAAGGTTCCACATTAAGGGGCACAGAGGGCTGAGTGACAGACTCACGTTGAACTGGCAAAGGTCCCACCTCTGTAGTGGGTTCTGGTGTTACAGTAACCTGCACGCCTGCAGGTTTAACAGTGATATTGGGCAGGTTTAACTGTTGAACCTGATGGTGACCTGGAGGTGCAACTTTCACCTCATGATGCTCTAGAGGTTGAGCTGGGTGCTCCTGCTGGGTTGGAATAGGTTCCACCTCCCCCAAAGACAGCTCTGGTGGCTGAGCTGGTTGTTCTTGCAGGATTGCAGGCTCAGCCTTCTTGGGGTGCTGTGGAGGCTGAGTCACAGTTACAGTAAGTGCCAAATCTACAGGTTTAACAGTGACATTGTGTAATTTTGGCCGCTGAGCTTCATTCTGACTCAGAGATGGCACATTTACCTCCTGAGGTGGTACCTTCTCCTCTGGTGGCTGAGCTGGGGCCTCCTGAGGGGTCCAAGGTTCTACTTCCTCAGGTGCCTCTGTAGGTTGAGCTGAGGCTTCCTGTTGGACTTCAGGGGTACTTGAAGGTTCAGCTGGGGCCTCCTGTGGGCTTACAGAATTTCCAGCTTCCTTAAGGATCTCTGGAGGCTGAGATAGAGCGTCCTGAAGAAGTGGAGGTGTTTCTGTCTCTTCAGGGGACTCTGGATGCTTGGCCTGGGCCTCCACTCCAGGCACAAAAGGTTCAGGTTCCTCTACAGTGGACTGGAGAGGTCCTGCAGGGGTCTCCTGCAGGAGTGAAGAAATTTCAAGCTCCTCAGGGAGCTCTGGGGGTTGATCTGGTCCCCCTGGGAAATCCATTGGTCGGTTTTCCTCAGGGTATATGATATCCATACCAGAATCTGAATAATCGTCCTGCAGTTGTTCTAGGAGCTCTTTATTTGCAAATTGGTTTGGAGTTCCAATAACAACTTTGGCAAGCCTTCGATGCTGAACTAGATCTTTGTCCAGGTTTGGGGATGAAACAAAAAACTTTCTTTGGTTTAAACCCTGACTGTCCAGAGGTGGAGCAAGTATTTCCAATGACTGGTGATCTTCTGGCTCATCTCCAGTTTTCATCTTACTTTTGAGTGGAGGAGGTAGAACTATGGCCTGATTCTCATCACCCAACGCTGGAACCACTTGTAAGAGCCTTTCGTGCAGGGTTGGCTTGTCATTCAGATACTGATCTGTCTCTGGGGGCAGCTCACCATTTGAATCCGTGTCCAGGAATGGAACCAAAGTCTCAGTCAACTGCTTAGGCGGGGCCGATATCTGGGCTGGAGCAGAGGACCTCAAGTTATTAAAGCCCCCCCCCGCCTCTGCGGGGGGTAAGTGCCTGGAGCGAT
This sequence comes from Canis lupus familiaris, assembly GCF_011100685.1. NCBI lineage: Eukaryota > Metazoa > Chordata > Mammalia > Carnivora > Canidae > Canis > Canis lupus. Next base: position 5,959 of record NW_023330791.1, on the reverse strand, counting down.
TCATGCAGGAGTTCAGAAGAGTGCGAAGACCAGGGTTCCGGGGGTTCCGGGGGTTCCGGGGATCTCCGAGGGCCGGAGGTCCGACGGGCCCACGCCGGAAGCGGAGCTTCCTGGCCCAACAACCACGACGGTTGCCAGGTAAAAAGAAACAAAAGGGAGAGGCAAAGCCTGGACATGATACTCTGCGGAGCAGAGACCCAAGCCAGTGGGGCGCTCGGTCTCGCCAGAGAAACCGAAATGTTCAGGGAGCCCGGTGACGCCCCCATTGTTAGCAACTGCGCGCCCCTCCCCCGCCTGCGTCCCACCCTTTATTTACGCCACCTTTGTGAGCTTGGCACAGCTGGGGTGCGGCTGGGCTCCGAAGCCCCTGGTTCAAGCCTCTTCCCCAGAATCCCCAGGCCAAGCCTCCCTTCCCCTGCAAAGGCCACCACTACCTCCCGCCGAGCTACAGGGAAGGATTTGGGCTGCTGGAGTCTGCAAGGACCCAGACTCCAGCCGCTCTGAGGTGTAGGGTCGGGGTGTGGAGCAGTTTCCCCAGGAAGCAGAAGACCTGGCGTCCCGGAGATTCAAAATGCTAGTCCACTTCTGGCGGATCGAACTTGTCCTCTTCAAAGCTTAAATCCGAGACACATTCCTCCTCCCCCTGGCTGTACTGCTTCTAAGAAAAGAGGCTGACCTGAAGAATAAGCACAGGGACAGTGGGGAGGGGAGCACACTTCACGGTTACTCTGAATGTTGCCATTTCCTCTAAGTTCTCCCATCCGAGTACTAACCAGGCCCGACCCTGCTTAGCTTCCGAGATCAGACGAGATCGGGCGCGTTCAGGGTGGTATGGCCGTAGACTCCTCTAAGTTCTCAATACGCATGTCTGAGTTTTAATTCACTACTGTGTTAGGAGGAGGCTACCTACCACTGAATCAGCGATGGCTCCAAACTCCTGTGGGAGGGGCTTGGGGGCATGGGGGGAGGGGAGAGGTGAGCAATTCATTCTGGGAGTGAGAGTCTGAAACCAAGGGACTAGCCCTCCGTTTACATTAGGATGGAAAACTTCCGCGTCCCACCTACACTCAACACACCTGTCAATCTAGAACAGTAACCTTGAGGTCTACCCTGTGTGCACGCATGGAGAAGGCACTTAAAATGTTGAGGTCAGCATGTTAAACTTTCTGGAAATACTGTAACTAGCGCCCCGTTTACTTCCTTCACTGTCCTTTCTATAATCTCTTTCATTTTAGTCCGTGTTTATGGGCTGGCACAAGCTCTGGAGAACGTAGGTTTTTGTTTTGCTTTGCTTTCAAGGATTTATTTATTCAGAGAGACAGAGGCAGAGACACAGGCTGAGGAAGAAGCAGGCTCCATGCAGGGAGCCCGACGCGGAACTCGATCCGGGTCTCCAGGATCACACCCTGGGCTGCAGGCCGCACTAACCCGCTGCGCCGCCAGGGCTGTTGGAGAGAACGGATTTTATCCTATTCCCAGTGTCTAGCACATACTATGGTTTTTAAATGGAACTAATTCCATAACTGGTCTTATTTAGGAATGGATCTGTTGTTAGAGTCAGGTTTCTGAAATCTATAGCATCAATACTGAATCTCTTTCTCTCACATTTCACAGGAAGCTAGACTTCTTAAAGTGTAAACTTGGATAAGTCTGAAATTTCCTTGACTGGCTTGATTTAAATTGAATTAGAAGAATTTTTGCACAGACAAAACTTCAAATGCTTTTTCAGAAAGTAACCATCTTTTCATTCTCTACTCTCTTCCCTTCCAAAACAAATGTTGCAACTTCGGAGTTAGTTAAATAATCAGAATTCTAGCCCCAAATTAAGTTCTTAATGACATGAAACACATTCTTTGCTCCTATTATTTATTTTTTTTTAACATTCAATATATAGAACATTGGCATTTTATTTTAGAAATTACTTTGTCAACTTAATCCCTAATTCAGGGTTAGGGTTACAGAAAAGTTCTTCAACAAAATATTTCATACAAGATGTCTATGTGATACTGATATCTGGGTAATATACCTTATTTGAAAGACAATTAAAAAAATATTTTATTTATTCATGAGAGCCACACAGAGCCCTGAGGGGAGCCTGATGTGGGACTCCATCTCAGGACCCTGGGATCAGGCCCCAAACCCAAGGCAGATGCTCAACCACTGAGTCACTCAGGTGTCCCAATGCACATAAAGGTTTTCAAATGCTGTAGCATCATCTCACTTAAGGCCATAGTTACTCTGTTCCCAAGTCCCTGAGATTCTGTTTGAGGGGAGCGCTAAAAGGCTGTGTCCTCTTCTATGTCCACAACTATAGGAGCACTCTGATGCAATTGGCTCTCCAAATTTCAAATAAGGGGTCAGAGCCAAGGGCCAAGACTTCAAGAAAAGCCCCAGAAATTCCCTGCACTCAAAAGCAGTTTCAGAGTTTCACATTTCCCAAAAGATGACAGAGCTAACTATAGTCTTCCAAATCCTGTCAGTTGCTTTAAATTATGGTTATAGTATAGTATAGTATAGCTGTGGAACCCTTGAGCTTTAATAACCAGGTGCTTGAATTAAATCATGTAGCTCCTCTTGGGTTCTGGCATCTGTAATCTCTTCACACTGTCTGTATTCCACAGCTATTTTACCACTTTCTGTAATAAAGTTAACGAGGATCAATTCAGAGTTTTTCTTGTTCTAAAATGTGCTGTACTGGGTGTTATGCTATATGTTGGCAAACTGAACTCCAATAAAAAAAATAAAAATGAGATTGCTGTATACAATAATAGAACCCATCATTAGATATTCTTTTGAAATTTAAAAGCAGAAAATAAAGCATTTTCCTAGAAGTTTTCTCATCTCACACTTCTGTTTTTATCATAACTATTTTTTTAAAGACTTTATTTGAGAGAGAGAGAGAAAGGGAAGGAGAGAGAGAGTGTGAGCACATAAGCAGGGGGAGGGGTAGAGGGAGAGATAAAAGCAGACTCCCCACTGAACAAGGGAGTCTGACTGTGGGGCTTGATCCCAGGACCCTGGGATCATGACCTGAACTAAAGGCAGACACTTAACTCACTGAGCCACCAAGGCACTCCTCTATCTCAGTGTTTTTTTTTAATTTTTATTTATTTATGATAGTCACACAGAGAGAGAGAGAGAGAGAGAGAGAGAGACAGAGACACAGGCAGAGGGAGAAGCAGGCTCCATGCGCCGGGAGCCCGACGTGGGATTCGATCCCAGGTCTCCAGGATCGCGCCCCGGGCCAAAGGCAGGCGCCAAACCGCTGCGCCACCCAGGGATCCCTCTATCTCAGTTTTTTTTTTTTTTTTTTTGTTCTAGAATTTAATTTTATTGTAGTACATTAAGAGTCATGTATGCCAGGAAAGCCAGTAATATTCATAAGCTTAGTAGTTCACCACAGTTTTAGAAAGCACATAATACATTCAAATAAGGCATTACAGAAAGTTTTGTAAAGAATTAAATGTGTCCTGCAATCCTTTTTAAAAAAAGCCTTGGTCCATTCTGAAAGATCAACATTGAATTTTTAAAAATCAAAAGAAAAGTTTTTTCCCACAAAAATACACGAAGAACCACTTGCTGGCATTTATATTTTGAGTGCCTGGGATAACAGGCCGGTGTTCAAAGGCAGTTCATAACAGGTTGTACCAGGACTCGTTGCATCTGATTTAGCACCAAGTAAGAGTAAATATCCCACTGAAGATGTAGCTGATTTTTTCATCCACCTCTCATCGCCCCACTCTTCCTGCCAGGCCACAGGACATAAGCACGCATCCTTGTTGCCCTACGAAGAAATCAAATTCTCTTCGCTTTTAAAGGGCTACTTACTCAGGCTACACACACAGGTGGAGTTCTTGCCCTGCTGACGGTGGCAGGGAAAGCCAGCAGCTGCCCGCTGCTTTCACTAGGAATAAAGTCCTTCAACAAACTCAGTTACCTTCCTGGTCCTTTTTAACCTCTCATGTAAATCCTTTTAATTGCTACTAATTTGATTAGTTTACTAATTGATTGTTTACTAATTATGATTGTTAAGCATGTCAGGGAAATTCTCCCCAGGCATAGCTGATCTATTTCTACTTCCTGAGGACCCAGTATGCTTGCTTTTATGTAGGGCCATGGGTTTGCTTTTCTTCTTGTATTTTGTCACTCATCACAGCAGATTTTACATAGTGATCAAAAAGAGAAACTGGCAAGTAGATCCTAAAGCACATACTTATACTTCTAACCTGAGCAATAATCTGAAAACACAAGACTAATTACATTTTCTGTTGATAATTCAACCTCAGTGCTTTTGTAAGAACTTCCAGTGTCAATTTCTAATAAATCATTTTTTTCAATACACATGTTCTCAAAACCTGTCACAGGAAAGTAATATTTTCCTATATGCTAATTTAACACAATTTTATAGCAGACTGAAAATTCTGAATAAACTGAAAGTTTGTTTATGACATAATAAATACAGTATATACGGTTAAGTTTTTAAGTTTCTTACTGTAAAGGCAACAGTGAATTTGCATCCTGAAACTAATCTGCATATCTGGTTGCTTGTTTTCTAGAATTTGATAGTGTTTCACAAAACCATGTACCACAGTGCTAACGATGCTGGGTTTTGGCATCAGTCTACAACACATTTCTCTGATGAGCTACTTTACCGAGTGACATGGAAATGTTTTTAGCTTCTCCAAAGAATAAGAAAATTTTTTATCAACCACTTAAGTCTTCTGAACAAAAGTTAATATTACTACCAATTGCTCTTTTAATTAGGACATCTGATGTTTTTAAATTACATACCCATAGAAGATACCCTGGGTAGACAAAAAGATGAATCTTAGTATCGGACTCATTTGGCCCATTCTTAATTTCCAGAATGAAATCAGTAGAAGTGAAACTAATATAATTTTCAAAGAATTCATACATGCCAGTCTCAGAACACGGAGCTTCTAAATGCACAGGTGAGGAGTCTCTGCTCATCTTACTGGTGATGTACACTTTTCCTCATGGAGTAACCGATGCTTTCTGGTTTATTTGTGGAACTTTTGTTTGTAGGAAAGCATACACATGGGGCCAGATCTTGTTGGTTTCTGTTCCAGAGAAGGTTTCCAATACTCCCTTTTTCCGGTAATATTCCAGGACCGGCTGTGTTTGGACTTCATAAGCCTTGAGTCTCTTGACAACCGTCTCTGGCTTGTCATCATCCCGCTGAATGAGAGGCTCCCCTGTCAGGTCATCAATGCCCACGGCTTTGGGAGGGTTGAATTCGATGTTGTAGACTCGGCCGCTGGCCGGATGAATCCAGCGCGCGGTGAGACGCTGCTTAATGACTTCAAAGGGCACGTTCAGATTAATCACTGTGTCTATCTGATAAGCTCCGTCCAGGGCTTCTGCCTGTGGAAGTGTCCTTGGAAAACCATCCAATAGCCAGCTATATTGGGTGAGGTTTTTCAGCTCATGAAGGGCCAGCCGAGTCATGACACCATCCGGGATGAGCTTCCCTTGGTCAATGAAAGTCTTGGCTAACACACCAATTTCTGTGCCCCGAAGCATGTTGTCCCGGAGCAGGTCCCCGCTGGAGAGGTGCTTCAGCGCGAAGTGCTTGGTGATGCGCGACGACACGGTGCCCTTGCCGGAGCCCGGCGCCCCCATGATCACGGCGCGCAGCAGCCGCGCGGACGCCCCCATGGCCGCCGGGAGCCGGGGCGGGGGCTCCGGCCTGGCTGCGCGCTCGCGGGGCTGCGCCGTGCGGGGCGGCGGGCGGACAGCGCTGCGCGCAGGGGGCGGGCGCGGCGCCCGGGCGCTCCCGGAAGTCTCTATCTCAGTTTTTAAAAAGATTTGAGAGAGAGAGAGAGAGAGAGAGAGAGAGAGAATGTATGTGAGGGCACTGGTAGGGGGAGGGGCAGAAGGAGAGGGAGAGAATCCAGAGCAGATTCCCTGCTAGGTGTGGAACCCGCATTCAGGGCTG
>NW_023330790.1:0-116704 GCF_011100685.1 Canis lupus familiaris | reverse complement strand
TTTTGACCTTGAGGTTCAAATAAGTGGATTACCTTGACAACTAACTCCAGATTTGTCACATGAACTGAAGTGTAGGTGCTGTATCTCAGTACTTTTTTTTGATAGCTTTTTAAGCATTTTCAGTTAGCATACTTTTATTTTTATTTATGTAAATTTAAATGTTTAGTCTCAAATCATTTATTCTTGTGACCTTTTCACTCTTTGAAGGCATCTACTTTTCACTAAATCATAATTTGGGATAACTGGTGACTTAGCAAAGCTGTATTTGATTTCATCTTCCCACCACGGTTTATAATTTATAAGCATTTTTCAAATAATTTGCTCATTTCAAATACTCCATTGGTACTACCATTTGGGCTTAAAATTTTCCAATAGAATTGTATCTTTGTGATTTATTATTGGCACTGGATCTCCATTTTCACGGCTACTGAGGGAGGGATGGCAGGATTCTTGTATAGGCAGGAGTGGAGTGAGCATGAACAGGGGAGGGATCTCTAGGAGCTGAGGCCAGAGGGAGGCAGAAGCCAGGTTATGTAGGGGGCTTGAGGGCCATTAGTATGACTTCACATTTGTTCTGAGATAGTAACCTATTGGAAGGATTTGAGCAGAGGATTGAGTATGTGAAGAACTTGGAAGTTAATTTTAGCCTCTAATAAAAAAGAGAGAAAATATTTGATTAATGTAGAATTTACCACTGCTAGTCTCACCTATACAATACCCATTTCTTTTTGAGACTTCAGCAGGCTGGGAAGCTTTGCAAATTCATCAACAAGGAATGGAGAGTGGGGCTGAAATAATTATCTGTGTAACATAATACTGACTAGGCAGGAGGGGATAACACTTTTTGTGTCTTTAACTGAATTCACTTAGCAGTGTGTACATTCTAGGAATAAAAGGTGAGTTGATGTATGTGGTGATAAAGTACATACGTTAGAATTATATTATTAACATAATAATAGGATGATTTCTAAAATCAGTAACAGAAGGTCTTATTAGGTAGTTATGAGAGAACTTCAACAAGAACTGGCTGATGCCCTAAAAAAGCAATGTATGTCACAGGCTTCACCGGAGTTATCACATTATCGTATTAATTTAGAAGATGAGGTACAGGATTTAAAAACATTGGATCAAATCGAAAGTCACATATGTATTACATATAACATGTCAACAGTTCCTCTGTAGCTGGTTAAATAATATAAATGTTTTAGGATGCTAATTTCATGGACCACTTTCTTTTGTATTTTCATTTCAATTTAGCATAATTTTAGTGTCTTCACCATGCACTTATTTATTAAATTCTGACTTTTCATTCTGCTCTCTCTGTGTTCTATGTTTTTCCTTATAGCATTTACCCATTCACAGAAATTGAGGGACTTTTTTCTCCTGCTATACGATTTCTTTTAACGATTTATTTATTTATTTGAGAGAGAGAGAAAGAATGCATGTCCATGCACACTCATGAGTAGGGGGAGGGGCACAGGGAGAGAGAAAGAATCTCCAGGAGATTCCCTGCTGAGTACAGAGCCCCATGCCAGCTTAAACCCACCACCAATGAGATCATGACCTGAGCTGAAATCATGAGTTGGACGCCTAAACCAACTGAGCCACCCAGGTGCCCTAAAAACAATGTTTTCTACTGAGATCTCTATTACCATGATGAGGCGAGCTAGATAAAATCAGAAGATAAGGTTTAACGGAATGTTTCAGAAAATCGTCTTACTTCTCATCTTCACTTTTATTGATGGATATAGACTCTGTACTGATTTCAGGAAAACTTGTAAAGAAAGGTTACGACTAGTGGAACTGAGGCATTTCCTTCATTTTCTTTTCCTTTTATATATTTATTTTTAATATATTTATTTATAAATATTATAAAATATTTATATTTTTAATATTTATATATTAAAATGCATGGAAATATTCAGATGATGTATATAAAGCCAAAAGAGAGAATTAAGAAAATTATCTAGGTCCTGCCATTGACTCTTTTTAAAAGCTTTATTGAGCTATAAATACACCTACCATACAGTTGACCCATTTAACATGTGTTGTTGTCGCTGAGTATATTTATAGGGTTTTGCAACTATCACTGCCATCAGAACATTTTCGTCACCCTGAAAAAAAAACCCTTAGCTGTTGCCCTTGACCTCGGGCAACCAGAAGTCTACTTCTTGTCTCCATAGAGTTGCCTATTGTGAATGTTTCCTATAAAGGGAGTCACACCATGTGTGGTCCTTTGCGACTCGCTTCTTTCACTTCCTGTTTTCAGGGTTCGCCTGTGTTCTAGCATATGTCAGTGCTTCATTTCTTTTTCTGGTCAGACAGTCCTCCATTGTGGGCTAACGCCCTTGTTCATTCATCATTTAATGCACCTTTGGGTTATTTCCACTTTGTGGCCATTAATAATGCTGCTGTGAACATTGGTTTAGTTGTGTGGACATCTGTATTTCTCTGCCATCAGATTTTATCCTTTAAGTTAATTGGGGTGATTTTACCATCTCTCACCCTTTTTTATTTACTCATTCTACCCTTTCTGTCTTTTTAGTTTCCCTTCCTCTTGCCTAATCCTACACTATTGAGTCCTGGCTCATTGTCTCTCATTCTCCATGAGGCTTTCTCTGATTATTGTAACTCCCCCTGAACTTACTTTCTTCACCCGTATTATCTAGTCTGTGCAGACCAGTTTAGTCCTTTATTTTACATGTATTATCTAGTCTGTGCAGACCAGTTTAGTCCTTTATTTTACATTGTTTTTATTTTTTTTCATGAGCGATAATTCTGTCTTCTTATGTACAAATGTATCTAAGAGGGAAAATATTTTATGTGGATGGTACCTGTCCTTGCCTAAATTTGAGAATATCTTAACAGTTTTTAGGATAAAATTATACCATAGCAGTAATTTCTGATTGAAACACATTGACATAACAAAGCTGTATTCTAAATGTATTTTAAGCAGTTAAGTGTAAAACTGAAAGCATTTAATCCGATCGGACAAAGTATTCAATCAGATGCTGTTTTTTTCTGATTATGGCAAAACAGTCTAAATATGCCTGCCTTCATTATGCAACCAGAACTGAGATTTACAGAGTTCCAGCACTTTACCAACTATAAAGCTCTGAGGACAGGTTTTTTTTTAAGTTTATTTATTTTATATAATCATTACATCTATTGTGGGGCTTGAACAGGAACTGAAGGTTAACCGTTGGATGTTCTTTTAACTGAGCCAGCGGGTGCCCCTGAGGGCAGCTTTTCTGATATGCCACACCACGGAGCCTTAATCTCTACTCATCAGAGTACTTGCTAAAGCCCTCTAACATAAACAGTTGCTAAGATGAACAATATGAACATAAAATGATTTGGGAACATTGGTTTAGCAAGAGTCCATTATTTCCACGTCAGTGGCTTTACCTTGCCTCTGATGGTCATGTAAGTTATGTATCACTCAGTGTAGGAGTTACTGTTTGCACTGTAGTCCATGAGCATTGTTCACTGAGTAGTATAGAGAGAGAGTAATTTCCTCCACTTAAAATTATTATAAGTGGAGGAAAGTACCATTGGCTAGTGGAATTTTTGAAAGTTTTTTCTTGAAGATTTAAAAAAAAATTAACTTTTGTTTATTTACTCATAAGAGACAGAGAGAAAGAGAGGCAGAGACACGGGCAGAGAGAGAAGCAGGCTCCATGCAGGAAGCCTGATGTGGGACTTGATCCCAGGACTCCAGGATCAAGCCTGAGCCAAGTCCCAGTTCAAATGATACATAACCGCTGAGACACCCAGGTGTCCCTTTTTTTAATATTTTACTTGAGAGAGAGAGAGAGAGAGGGAGAGGGAGAGAGAGAGAACATGAGTGCACAAGCAGGGGGAGGGGCAGAGAGAAAGGAAGAAGCAGACTCCCTGCTGAGCAGGAACCCTGATGTTGGGGTCTCAATCCCAGGACCCCAAAATCATGATCTGAGCCCACAGCAGATGCCTAACTGACTGAGCCACTGAGGCACCTGTAGTGAAAGTGTTTTGAAGTCCTGAGGCTATATCCTGGGCCTTATGCTCCCCATTTGCTACCGCTTTCAGTGGTATGAAGAATGATTTCAATATAACTTGTGTAAGAGATCACTTTCATTGGCCTGCCGTCTGCCTAAAATATCAAATATCATTAGAACGTAAAACACAACAACAATAATAATGCTAATTGCAGACACTTAGAATTTGGTATGTGCCACATACTCTTCTAAGTAGTTTATGTATATTCCCTAATTTAAACTTCCGACTATCACAGTGAGGTAGATACTATTATTAACTTCATTTTACACATGAAGAAACTGAGACACAGAATTTGAAGTAATTTTTCAAGGTCAAACAGCAAATGCCCAGGGGAGCTGGGAATTCAAATCCAGGCATTCTGGTTCCTACAGAGATCCTGCCTCAGAAGCTGTTACTTGAAATATCTGAGTGTCCCTGAAAGCAGCATGTTAACTTGTATAATCACTGGAATGCCCATGGTGATTTGTAAATGTGAATATTTAAAATTATAATTGATGTGGTGCTTGGAATAGAAAACTAGAAAAGTTTACCATAAGGTAATTTCCTGTCTTTCTGCCTTTGAACAATACGTAAATTTGTATGTGTACCTGATAAAATATAATTTAAAAACGTTAGAATGTTGTTTTTTAATACTAGAAGAGTGCTCAGAAAGCTTTTCTGTCAGGGGATTGTAAATATTTTGGGCTTTGCAAGTCATAGGTCTCTATTGTAGCAGTATAATTCTGGGGAAGCCTTAAATCAGTATGTAGAGGAAAATGTGGCTGTGTCCAGTGACATTGTATTTACAAAAACAGATGATGGTGGTTTTATACTAGATTGTCAGTAGTTAAAAGTATTTCTTTTCTTTTTTAGCGACAAGAAGCAAAGGAGTTACAAACAAAGGTTGTAAGGTGCATTCAGAAGTTCAGAGATGACATAAAAAAGTATGCAATTTATTTTAAGATTTTATTTATTCATGAGAGACACAGAGAGAGACAGAGACATAGGTAGAGGGAGAAGCAGCCTCCCTACAGGAAGCCTGATGCAGAACTCAATTCTGGGACTCCAGAATCGTGCCCTGATCCAAAGGGAGGCTCTCAACCACTGAGCCACCCAGGCGTCCCGCAACAGGACAAGTGAAAGCAGCACAGAAAATAACTTGAGTATTTATAAAGCAGATAAGTAGTATAGTATGAGAAATATATCCATTATGATAAATACATCGTTGTTTAGCTGGGTAAAAATATCAGCTTTGTGGGATTTTGAAATGCATAATTTTTGCTTACGATCCTTTTTTTTTTCTTTTTTGCTTACGATCTTTAAATTTTGTACATTAACCCCAAAACACAACCAGAAAAATGGCACAATTGCCAAATCTACTTTTTAAATTTCTAAGAATTTATGTAAGACCTTTAGATGTTTGTTTAGAAATTATGTGGTATGTTTAAAATTTGTGTCTGAGAATAAATATTTTAAAATATGCATTTTAGGCTTGAAGTTGAAAATGCCGAGTTAAAAGTTACAGTCAAGGAGCAAGCAGGCCAAATTGAACAGCTTCAGAAAGACCTGTTAAGTTCAAGTTCGGTAAGTCAGTCTCTTAATTTCTGTCCTAAGGAGAAGGAATTTTTATATCTCTAGTAGTAGTGTATAAGAACATTTTGGATAATATGAAAATTCTTACTCATAAAAATATTTATTATATTCATATGGTTGCTATTTAACTACTCTTGGTATAATTCCTCTTTATAGATAAAGTTGACTGAATGCATAAATTAATCATTTTTGTAGTAAGATTTTAATAAAAAGGATTGTGATAGCCTAAGCAAAACAGTATTTTATATATATATATATCACATTTTGTTTATCTGTCAGTGATCATTTGGGTTTTTCTACCTCTTAGCTATTGTTGGTAATGCTGCTATGAATATTGGTATACTAATGTCTGAGTCCCTGCTAATATTTTTCAATATGTTTAAAATTCCCCAAACTTTGAGTAATAATTTGATCTTGAATGCTGACTTTCTCTTGTAATCTCAACCCTTCACTGAGATTTTGAGAATGAATTACTTTACTAATAATTTGTGGTGATTTGTAATTACAAATTGGTAGTGTGTTGCCTTCATTAAGAATGACTACGAGGGGGATCCCTGGGTGGCTCAGTGGTTTGGTGCCTGCCCTGGGCCCAGGGCATGATCCTGTAGTCCCCGGATTGAGTCCCACATGGGGCTCCCTGCATGGAGCCTGCTCCTCCTCTGCATGTGTCTCTGCCTCTGTGTGTGTGTGTGTGTGAGTGTGTTTGTGTGTGTCTCATAAATAAATAAATAGAATCTTAGAAAAAAGCAGAGTGACTACTAGGTAATTATGCAAACATTTTTCTCAAAGGGATGTAGTTTTCTCCTTGTTGGATTTTGTAAAGGAAAAGAGATGCCAGTGAAAAAGTAGAAATGACTGCTCAGTCAGGGCCTTAGAGAGTAACCTAGTGCTCCTAGCATTCATTGCAAGTTCAGAAACGAATGTTTTTCTATTACCTTGAGTTAATCATACTTTCAGAGATTTAACAGTCCAATCTCAGAAAAGATTAATGTGCAATCCAGGACTCCAGTTTATTGATAGGTAGTGAAAACTATATAACCATTTATAAGCAGTACAGGATTATCGTGCCATTCATACCGTCCTTTGTAGGAGTGGCTACCAATGATTTAAGATGAGAAGATTGCTTTGGGACTTCTAAGTTGGAACTATGAGGTAGATGGACCTACAACTAGTTTCTTTCAGTGACATAAGTTAGGTACATGCAAATTTCATTAAACAATCATACCTATCAGGGGAACTAGCACATTCTGTTGACTGGTCCTTTCTGTGGCCAAAGAAACATCGAAAAAAACTTTTTTTCCTGACTTCATATAAAACTGCTCAAGTTGCTTTACTGTACTTTTCATGCAGTTAACTTGACAAGGAGTCTTATCTCTGACTGAGAGTGCCATGAGTTGTCCCCCTACAATATCACACAGGAATCTATTAGGAAGCCACCACATATTACAGAGTTTGTAAGAATATCCATAGATAATTCTGTATATTCCTATAGAAATGAATTAGGGTTATGGTATAAAATGATTAGCCACTTTAAGCTTACCCTATAAAATAAAAACTTAAATAGCTTTCCAGCAACTTAGTTCATAGCCCTAATTTCTCTAGAAGGTTCTCACCTCATGAATCCCCAGGACAGAGACTACATCTGTGTTAAGATATTTCATGGACACCATTTTGAGGTGAAGAAATATGGATTGGGAAGAAGAGTTAGCTCTAGCTGACTTAAGCCTCTGAAGAAAATAGTCAAGTATGTGTCTGAAAAGAACTTAGAAGAAGACTTCCGTAAGTTCACGTCTCTATGGAATAGGAAAGTATTCAAAAGGAAACAAAGGCAAACCGTTCATAATCCAACCCTTGGGAAGAACTTTTGCATTATTTTTTTTTTGAACTTTTGCATTATAAAAGAAAAGCAAGACAAAGTACAATGGTCAGCATCCTGAGGGTAAAGGTGCCCCCCCCCCCAGATTAAAAAATAATACACTGGGATCCCTGGGTGGCACAGCGGTTTGGCACCTGCCTTTGGCCCAGGGCGCGATCCTGGAGACCCGGGATCGAATCCCACGTCGGGCTCCCGGTGCATGGAGCCTGCTTCTCCCTCTGCCTGTGTCTCTGCCTCTCTCTGTGTGTGTGTGTGTGTGTGTGTGTGTGTGTGTGTGTGACTATCATAAATAAATTTTAAAAAATTAAAAAAAAATACACTCGGGATGCCTGGGTGTCTCTCTCATTAAGCGTCTGCCTTCAGCTCAGGGCATGATCCTGGAGTCCTGGGATGGAGTCCTCCATGGGGCTCCCTGCATGGAGCCTGCTTCTCTCTCTACCTGTCTCTTTGCCTCTCTCTCTCTCTCTCTCTCTCTCTGCCTCTCTCTCCCTGCCCCCCCCGCCCTCTCCCTCCGTACCTCTCATGAATAAATAAATGAATAAATAAAATCTTTAAAAAATAACTCAAAGTAATCCCAAAAAGAGTCAAGATAAAATGTACAAGATTAACTGTGTGAGGTGCCTGTGTGGCTCAGTGGGTTAAACATCTACCTTAGGCTCAGGTCATCACCTCAAGGTCCCAGAATCGAGTCCTGTATACATCAGGCTCCCTCTGCAGCAGGGAGTCTGCTTCTCACTCTGTATCTGCTCCTCTCCCCATTCATGCTCTCTCTCTCTCAAATACATAAATTAAAAAAATATATAAAAATAACAGATTAGCTAACTAGAAAGGTAATGCACATCAGGTAACAGGTATTGAATGTGTGGTTGAAAATATTGTCTATGAGGAACTAGAAGGAAGATGGAAGCATACACATGACCTCAGTAAATGGGTCAAGGCTGAAAGTATAGAATAGAGCATCTGGTTTTGAAGCCTTGGGATTTGGAGAACTCTGAGAGGATGTGAAAAAGAGGAATAGCAAGGGTCCAAGGACTGAATGTCAGCGTTTGCTGTCATTTAGAAATGAAATGGGATTAGAAGAGCAGAGGGAAGATGTGGCATTGTTTTCAGCTGCTGCTGAGAAGTAAAGCAGGATCAGGACTTGTAAAAACAGATCCTTGATGATTGTCAAAACTTTTTAGTGGAATTCCAGGATTGAAAGTCAGATTTTAGTGTAAAAGACGCGATGAAAAGATGAATCTGTGGCTGAGATGACACATTAAAGAATGTTCGAGTCCAGTGAAAGGGGAAAAGCAAGATGATCGAAAATGCTGCAAGAGTTAGGAAACGTTTTTATAGAATATTGGGAAGCCTTGAATTTTATTTAGAGAGAAAAGTGGTCAATAGAAAAGAAGAAATTGAAATCTTGCAGAGAAATGTTTGAAATGCTTGCAGAGAAGGAGAGTATCTCATCCTAAAGTCAGATGATCATCAAAATTATAATGGGGACAGTATGGGAATTTTTCAGAGACTGTATCTTAAGCTGTGATCTCACAAAACCCAGAGTATCTTAAGACATTGGTGAAACTGCTTCTAGGACATCTCTAGAAACTCAGATGTAAGTATAGCCACCTTAAAGATTTTTTCATTAATGTGGATTAAAAACCTCTGTATTTCCCAAGTAAATTTTGGCAATTTAAATTCTAGAAACAAAAATGATGAAAATATAAACTCAGTTGAAGCTGTTTTAACAAACATCCTTATTTTTGAGATTTCTTTTCATTGACATTTGGTTCATAACCTACATTTTATATGTATTTTATAAACCTGTCTAAACACATATTACTCATGGATTCATGAGAAATAGCATTTTATAAAAGAAGAAGGAGTCTCTTGATTTTTGAAACTAATGTTCTTAAAAAATTGTTTCCAAAGTGTGGTGATGAAAAGGAAAACCTAAAGAAATGTATGGAGTTAAAACAGCCTTTGCAGTTCAGGTTGGATCAAGAAGTGAAGAAAAATGAGGAATTGGAAAAAGAGAATACTGGGTAAGACTAATATTTCACATCACTTTAACCATTAATTAACTAATTTATCTGTAATTGTAGTTTATAAAAACCTAAATAGAAATTCTTGCCAAAATACTACATTTACTCTTCCGTGATTCCTTAAATAATAACAACAATGCCTTTGACATATATTGTCAACTGCGCTTTTCATTGTCCACCGTGAATTTTTTCTGCAAGATATCTTTGTTCTTAGGTAATCTTTCCTTTTAATAGTGTTCTTTTCTTAGAGCAGATATCCTAATCTCTAAAAACATAACTGTGTCATATAACAACATCAAAAGTTATCTTGGATTTGCTTGTATTTCTTTTTATTTTATATTATTTATTTGAATTCAAATTAATTAACTTATAGTGTAATATTAGTTTCAGAGGTAGAGTTCAGTGATTCATCAGTCTTATGTAACACCCAGTGCTCATGCCATCACGTGCCCTCCTTAATCCCCATCAGGCAGTTACCCCATCGCCCCCGAATCCCTTCCCCTCCAGCAACCCACAGTTTGTTTTCTAGTATTGAGTGACTTATGGTTTGTGTCTCTTTCTGATTTCATCTTGTTTTACTTTTCCTTCCCTTCCCCTATGCCCGGAGCCAAAGGCCTACTCTCAGCCACTGAGCCACCCAGGGGTCCCAAGATTTCATTATTTATTGGCTGAGTAATATTCTGTTCTCTCTCTCCCTCCCTCTCTCTCTCTCTCTCTGTCCAATAAATAAATAAATATGATTATTTATTTATATCACACCTTCTTTATACATACCTCTTTCAAAGAACATCGGATCTCCTAGTTTGGCTATTGTGGATATTTACTGGTATAAACATATGGGTGCAGGTGCCCCTTTGGATCCTGACCAAAGTGATCTTTGGGATTCATACCTTCTAGTGCAATTGCTGGGTTTTACATAGGTAGCTCCTTTTTCAACTCTTTGAGGAACCTCTGGTACTGATTTCCAGAGTGGCTGCACCAGGTTGCATTCCCACCAACATCGTAAGAGGATCCCCCTTTCTCTGCATTCCTGCCAACATCTGTCATTTCCAGACTTGCTAATTTTGGACATTATGAAAGGTGTGAGGGGGAAACTCACCATGGTTTTGATTTGTATTTCTCTGGTGCCAACTGATGTTGAGCATGTTTTCATGTGTCTGTTGGCCATATGTATGTCTTCTTTGGAGACATGTCCTTTCATTTCTTCCCATTTCTTCATTGGGTTATCTTTCTTTGGGTGTTGACTTTGATTAGCTCTTTATAGACTTTGCATACCAGCCTTTTATCTGATAAGGCATTTGCAAACACCTTCTGCCATTCTGTCAGTTGTCTTTTGGTTTTGTCAACTGTTTCCTTGCTGCGTAAAAGCTTTTTATCTTGATGAAGTCTCAGTAGGTCATTTTGGCGTCTGGTGACATGTCTAGCAAGAAGTTGCTGCAGCCAAGGTCACAGAGGTTGCTGGCTGTGTTCTCCTCTAGGATTTTAATGGATTCCTATCTTACATTTGGGTGTTTCATCCATTTTGACTCTATTTTTGTGTATGGTGTAAGAAAATGGTCTAGTTTTATTCTTCTACATGTGGTGGTCTGATTTTCCCACACCATTTGTTGAAGAGACTGCTTTGTCTCCATTGGATTTTCTTTCCAGTATTGTTGAAGAGGAGTGGACCATAGAGTTGAGGGTCCACTTCTGGATTTACTCTTCTGGGCCATTGATTGACATGTCCGCTTTTGTGCCAGGACCATACTGTCCTGTTGATCACAGCTTTGCAATGGAGCTTAAAGGCTGGCTTCTAATGCCACCAGCTTTGGCTACGTTTTTCAACATACCTTTGGCTATTCGGGGTCTTCTAAGGTTCCAAAGAAATTTTAGTATTATTTACTCCAGCTGTATGCAAAGAAGTTGGGGGCAGCCCAGGTGGCTCAGCGGTATAGCTCTGCCTTCAATCCAGGGTGTGATCCTGGAGACCCAGGATCGAGTGCCACGTTGGGCTCCCTGCATGGAGCCTGCTTCTCCCTCTACCTGTGTCTCTGCCTCTCTCTCTCTCTCTCTCTCTCTGTGTGTGTGTGTGTCTAATGAATAAATAAATAAATAATCTTAAAAAAAAAGTTGGTAGTATTTTGATAGAGATTGCATTGAATGTAGAGATTGCTCGAGCTTGCATAGACATTTTAACAATATTTGTTCTTCCAATCCATGAACATGGAATGATTTCAGTTCTTTATGATTTCTCAATTTCTTTCCAGAATGTCCTGTCTTCTTCAGAGTACAGATCCTTGTCTCTTTGGGTGGGTTTATTCCAAGGTATCTTATGGTGTTTAGTGCAATGGTAAATGGAATTGACTCCTCAGTTTCTCTTTCTTCCATCTCATTGTTAGTGTATAGAAATGCAACTGATTTCTGTGCATGGATTTCCTATCCTGCTGCTTTGCTGAATTCAGGAAAGGGTCCTAACAATGTTGGCGTAGAGTCTTTTGGGTTTGCCACATAGGATATCATGTCCTCTGAGAAAAGTGAGAGTTTGAGTTCTTTTCTGATTCAGACGCCTTTTTATTTCTTTTTGTTGTCTAAATGCTGAGGCTATGTCGAACAACACTGGTTGTCCAGAGAGTGGACCTCCCTGTTGTGTTCCTGACCTTAGCGGCAAAGCTCTCAGTTTTTCCCCATTAAGAATGGCATCGGGTGTGGGCTTTTCGTAGATGGCTTTTATGATATTGAGATATGCTCCCCTCCTCCCTGCACTGTGAAGAGTATTGATCCGGAAAGGGTGCTGCACTTTGTCAACTGCTTTTTCTGCATCTCTTGAGAGGATCCTATGGTTCTTATCCTTTCTTTTATTTCTGTAGTGTATCACATTGATTCATCTGCAGATGTCAAATCACCCTTGCAGCCCAGGCATAAAACCCACTTGGACATGGTGAATCATCCTTTAATGTACTGTTGAATCCTCCCAGCCAGTGTCTTGTTGAGAATTTTGGCATCCGTGTTCATCAGGGATATTGGAGTGTAATTCTCCTTTTGGGTGGGGTCTTGCTCTGGTTTTGCGATCAGAGTAATGTTGGCCTCACAGAGAACACTGGAAGGTTTCCCTTCCATTACTAATTTTTATAAACAGCTCCGAAGAATAGATTAATTCTTCCTGGAATGTGTGGTAGAATTCTCCTGGGAAGCCTCCTGGTCCTGGACTCTTGGTTGTTGGCAGATATTTGATGACTGCTCCCATTTCCTTGCTGGTTATGGGTCTGTTCAGGTTTCCTGTGTCTTCCTGTTTCAGTTTTGATAGGAAGGGATCCATTTCTTCCAGATTGCTTACTTTGTTGGCATATAGTTGCTCAGAATGTGTTCTTATAGTTGTCTATATTTCTCTGGTGCTGGTCGTGATCTGTCTTCTTTCATTCACGATCTTATTTCTTTGGGTCCGTTCTCTTTTTGATATGTCTGTCCAGGGGTTTATTGATCTTATTCTGTCAAAGAACCAGCTCCTGATTTCATTGATGTGTTCTACTGTTCCTTTGGTTTCTATTTCATTGATTTCTGCTCTGATCTTTATGAATTCTCTTCTCCTGCTGGTTTTAGGTTTTAATCTTCTGTTCTTTTCCAGCTCCTTTAGGTGTAAGGTTAGCTTGTGTACTTAGGACCTTTCTCATTTCTTGAGAAAGACTTGTATTGCTATATACTTCCTTCTTAGGATGACCTTTGCTACATCCCAGATGTTTTGAGCAGTTGCGTTTCCATTTTTGTTTGTTTCTATGAGGTTTTTAAAACTGTGCTTTTATTCCCTGGCTTGATTCTTTAACCTCCGTGTATTTGAATTCTTTCCAAATTTCCTCTTGTGATCAAGTTTCAGTTTCAAAGCATTGTGGTCTGAAAGTATGCAGGGAATGATCCCAATCTTTTGGTATCAGTTGAGACCTCATTTATGACCCAGTACGTGATCTAGTATGGAACATGTTCCATGTGCACCCGAGAAGAATGTGTATTCTGTTGCTGTAGGATGGAATGCTCTGAAGTTATCTGTGAAGTCCATTTTGTGCAGTGTGTCATTCAAAGCCCTTGTGCCCTTGTGGATCTTCTGCTTAGATGATCTGGCCGTTACAGTGAGTGGTGTGTTAAAGTGCCTACTATTATTGTATGACTATCAATGTGTTCCTTTAATTTTGATATTAATTGGTTCATAAGGGGGTCTGGGTGGCTCAGTCGGTTAAGCCCTTGCCTTTGGTCAGGTCATGTTCTCAGGGTCCTGGGATGAAGCCCTCATCAGGCTCCCTGTTCAGTGGGGAGTCTGCTTCTCCCTCTCCTGCTGCCCATGCTTCTGTTCTCTCTCTGTGTCAAATAAATAAATAAATGAAATCTTAACAGAAAATCGGTTTATATAGTTGGCTGCTCCTACTTTAGAGGCATTAAAACTTATAATTGTTCAATTTTCTCTTTGGATAGACCATTTAATTATGGCATAGTGTCTTTCTTCATCTCTTAATGCAGTCTTTGGTTTAAAATACAACTTGTCTGATATCAAGATTGCCACCTCAGTTTTTTTTTAATGTCCTTTAATATGATAAAATGGTTTTCCACCCCCTCACCTTCAATCTGGGGTTTTCTTTGTGTCTAAAAATGAGTCTCTTACAGATAGCATATCGATGGGTCTTGCTTTTTTTTTTTTTTTTAATCCACTGGGATACCCTGTGTGTTTTGGTTGGGGCATTTGGCTTGTTTACATTCAGAGTAACGATTGAAAGATATGGATGTAGTGCCATTGTATTACGTGTCAAGTCTGTGTTTTGGTGTACTGTGTCTGTTCCTTTCTGGTCTGTGTTATTTTTGGGCTCTCTGTTTTCTTAAAGGTTCCCCTTGCAGGGCTGTTTTAGGGATCACAAATTCTTTTAGTTTCTGTTTGTGCTGGAAGCTTTTTATCTCCCCTTGTATTTTGAATGAGAGCCTTGCTGGATAAAATTCTTAGCTGTAGATTCTTCTCATTGAGCACCCTGAGTATATCATGCCAGCTCTCTCTGGCCTGCTATCTCTTTGGATAGATCCGCTGCCAGTTGAATATTTCTCTCCTTCTTAGTTCAGGGCCTCGTGTTCCAAGCTGCTTTCAGGATTTTCTCTTTGTGTCTGAAATTTGCAAGCTTTGCTTGGAGATATTGACCTATTTTTTATTGATTTTGAGGAAGGTTCTCTGTGCCTCCTGGCACTTGAGTGCCTGTTTCTTTCCCCAGATGAGGGAAGATCTCTGCTATAATTTGCTCAAATATGCCTTCTGCCCCCTCCTTCCCCTCTTTTTCTGGGATCCCCATTATTCTAACATTGTTTTGCTGTGTGGTACGAATCATCTCTCAAATTCTCCTGTCATAGTCCAGTGGTTGTTTCTCTTGTTTTTCCTCAGCTTCTTTATTCTCCATTGTTTTGTCTTCTATATCACTACTTCTCTGTGAAGCCTCATTTATCCTAGCAGTTAGAACCTTCATTTTTTATTGCATCTCACTAAGATTAGCCTTTTTTATCTCAACTTGATTAGATATCAGTTGTTTTATTTCTCCAGAAAGGCATTCTCTAGTGTCCTCTGAGTGTCTCTTAAGCCCAGCTATTATCTTGATGGTCATTATTCTGAACTCTCGCTCCAGCCTCTTCCTTCTATCCATGCTGATTAGGTTCTGGGCAGTCAGTACTACCTCTTGTTCTCTTTGTGGCGGTGAGTTTTTCCATCTTGTCATTCTGTCCAGAGAAGAAGAGATGAGTGAGAGAACAGAATAGAAAAATATCAAGAATGACCCCAGATAAATACATGCTAAACAAATCAGAAGAGACCCGAAGCCAATTTAAAGGTTAACAAAGGAGATAATAGAATTAGAGAGATCAAGAGAGCAGAGCAGTACACCGATACTATGTGAATTTTGGTCTTTTTGTTAGGAAATTGCATCCCCAAATGGTTAAGAGGAAACCTTGTATATATACAAAAATAAAATTAAATACAAGGAAAGTCTAGAATGTAAGTGTAAAAATGGAAATTAAAAGTCAAAATAAAAAGGATATTATCAGAGATCCCTGGGTGGCGCAGTGGTTTTGCACCTGCCTTTGGCCCAGGGCGTGATCCTGGAGACCCGGGATCGAATCCCTCGTCGGGCTCCTGGTGCATGGAGCCTGCTTCTCCCTCTGCCTATGTCTCTGCCTCTCTCTCTCTGTCTTTTTTCTCTCTCTCTTTTCTCTCTCTCTCTCTCTCTGTGACTATCATGAATAAATTTTTAAAAAAGGATATTATCACCCAGTTGAACAGAACTGAGCAATATACCATATCCTATGTCTTTTTGTTAGAGAAATATATCCCAAAGGAAAAACAAGCAGGACTTACATGTATATAGAAATAAAATTAAGTACGGTGAAAGAATAGAATGTAACTCTGAAGGTGAAAGTTAACCAAGACTTGCAAAAAGTGGTCACTTTTCTATTTGTAGAAATGCTGCAATTCTTTCCTTAGATGTCTGGTTGATTTCACAGGTGTTCAGAATGATTTGAAAGCTCTCTGGCTGAATTTCTGGGATCAGACAAAACTATGTTCTCCTCTTGCTCTGCCATCTCTGACTCAAGTGGCTTACATTTTCTTCCTGCATTTTCTAGTTATAAAATATGTCATTCATACAAAAATACATGTCTGACTTCATGAAGAATAAAATGAGCAACTTCACTACTCAGATTTTTAAAAAAGTCTTTCCGATGTCTCTGAAGCTCCCACCTGGCTTCCTTTCTGCTTATTTGCTGAGTATTTAAGTTTTGCTCTGATCCGCCAAAACTTTTCTGTCATTCAACTTTGTTTCTCTGCATTGTTTGGCATCCTTCACTTTCCTAAGAATGTACTAGCCAAGGTATTAGATTTTTGTTTAAAACAGTCTCATAGGCCATCATCATACATTCTCTCTCTGCTGATTTCCTTTCTTCTAAAGCTCTGCCTCTTCCTTCTTCCTCTGAATTCAAACTTTATAAATATTTTTCTTTCCTGTTTCTCTTTCTGTTTTGAATGATCTCCTTTGATGTTTTTTGTCTGTATTTTCTTTCCTTCTTTTAGACGGGGGTAGGTGGGTACCAAAATGTATTTTTGTGTCTTTATAAAACATTAATAGATGAGGATGCTTTTCTTCCTCACTGTGGATTACTAGCCTCTACTACCTAATAATAGATTAATTTTTATATTCACATACTGAAAATAGATATTAATAATAACTTACAAGAACTCTTAATTTAGTTACCCTGTTAACCCTTCAACTGCCATATGTGTCATAAAAATCTTTTCCATATTTTTTTACTTAGCAATGTAATTTAGTTGGTATTCTCTCAAACAATGAGAGATTGGAACAAATGAGATATCATAAGTATAGATTTGTTTATGTGATAGAACCTATTATCTATTTAAATAAGTATTAAATATTTCTTCTTAAAGGACCTGACTTACTCATTCTATACCTTCTGCAGGCTTAAGAACCACTTAATAAACATGTTAAGAAGGATATTAAGTAAATATGAAAATGGAGAGCTTCCTTTCTATGGAGATTTAAAAACCAGTCAAACGGAAATGGAAATTCAGATTAATATGCTAAGACAGAAGGTAATTTTTAATTAGTTTTGGGACTCTAAAATCATTGGGAAATAAATCCCTCTGTGCTTTGAGCAGTAAAATACAGATTTTCCTAGTAATCTTACATACTTGATATATATTTTTGGTAATAACTTTATTGAGATATAATGAACATAAGATGCATATTCAGGGATCCCTGGGTGGCGCAGTGGTTTGGCGCCTGCCTTTGGCCCAGGGCGCGATCCTGGAAACCCCGGATCGAATCCCACGTCGGGCTCCCGGTGCATGGAGCCTGCTTCTCCCTCTGCTTGTGTCTCTGCCTCTCTCTCTCTCTCTCTCTGACTATCATAAATAAATAAAAAATTAAAAAAAAATTAAAAAAAAGATGCATATTCAAAGACTACCACAATCCATTTTAGAACATTTTGTCACCGTAAAAATAAACCCTATGCCCTTTAACTGGCACCTCATGCTAGTTTCCCCCTCCCTATTCTTCTTAGCCATAGGTAGTCACCATTCTAGTCTCTGTCTCTATCGATTTGCTGCTGATTTTGGACAGGTCATCTCAATGGAATCACCAAATATTTGATCCTTTGTGACTGCCTTCTTTGGTTTAGCATGTTTTTAGATTTATTTTGTGCCATGTGTCAGAACTTTATTATTTTTTTATTTCTGAATACTATCCCACCATATGGACAGCCCACGTTTATTATGTATTTATCATTTGGTGGACGTTTGAGCTGTTACACTTTTTGGCTGTTGTTAATAATGCTGTTGTGAATACGCATGTACAAGCTTTTGCGTGAACATTTCACTTCTCTTGGGTATATACTTATAAATGGAATTGTTAGTTCATATGTTAAAGGACCTTTAACATTTTTGGTTTAAACCTTTTGAGGAACTGCCAGACTATTTTCCAAACTGGCTGCACCATTTTACATTTATGTCACCAGTGTTTGAGGATTCTCATTTTCCCTGATTCTTGTCAATGTTTGTCATTATCTGTTGTTTTTGTTATAGCTATCCTATTGGGTGTAAAATGACATGTTGTAGGGGTATTTTCATTTGTTTCAAATTTTTATTTGAATTCTCGTTAGTTGACATATCATGTAATCTTGGTGTCAGGAGTAGAATTTAGTGATTCCTCACTTAAATACCCAGTGCTCATCAGTACAAGTGCCTTCCTTAATACCCATCACTCATCTAGTCCCCCCTGCCCACCTCGACAGCAACACTTAGTTTATTCTCTATGGTTGAGAGTCTCTTATGGTTTGCCTCTCTTTCTCTCCTTTTTTTCCACCTTCCCCTATGTTCATCTGTTGTTGGCTTTTTTTTTTCTTAATTCCACATAGGAGTGAAATCATATGGTATTTGTCTTTCTCTGACTTATTTCACTTAGCATAATACACTTGTTGAGTTCCATCTGTCTTGTGGTTTTAATTTGCATATTTCTTAGAACTAGTGATGTTGAGCATCTCACTTTATATGTGGTCATTATTCATTTCTATATCTTGCTTAAAGAACTAATCATTTATTTTGCCCATTTTTATATTGGACTGTCTTTTCATTATTGTAAGAGTTCTATCTATATCCTAACTACAGACCCCTTATCAGGGATATGATTTTCAAATATTTTATTCATCACCTTGCCTTTTCACTTTTGCTTGATGGTTACATTTGAAGCATAGAAGCTTTTATTTTTTAGATTTTGATGAAATCCTTAATCTGTTTCTGTCTTTTGATGCCATATTTAAGAAACTGTTGCCAAATGCAATCACGAACATACACACCTGTTTTTTCTATGAGTTTTATAATTTTAGCTCTTAATATTTCTTTTCTTTTTTTTTAATATTTTTTTTCAATTTTTATTTATTTATGATAGTCACAGAGAGAGAGAGAGAGAGAGAGGCAGAGACACAGGCCGAGGGAGAAGCAGGCTTCATGCACCGGGAGCCCGATGTGGGATTCGATCCCGGGTCTCCAGGATCGCGCCCTGGGCCAAAGGCAGGCGCCAAACCGCTGTGCCACCCAGGGATCCCTAGCTCTTAATATTTCATGTTAAGTTTGTACATATGTTGTGAGGTAGAGGTCTAATTTTATTACTTTGTGTGTGGATATCCATTTGTCTCAGTACCATTTGTTAAAAAGACTATTCTTATTCCATTTTAGTGTCTCGACACCCTTGTTGAAAATCAATCCACCATAATTTGAGAGTTTTTTTTTTTTTATTTTTTTATTTATTTGTGATAGTCACAGAGAGAGAGAGAATGAGGCAGAGACACAGGCAGAGGAGAAGCAGGCTCCATGCACCGGGAGCCCGACGTGGGATTCGATCCCGGGTCTCCAGGATCGCGCCCTGGGCCAAAGGCAGGCGCCAGACCGCTGCGCCACCCAGGGATCCCCTTATAATTTGAGAGTTTATTTTTAGATTCTCAATTCTAATACATTGACCTATATGTCTATCCTTAGGCCACTACCAAATCAAATTTTATGAGAATTCTTTCCTAGTCCTCTTGCAAATTACCACTCATTTATATTACAATTATGTAATAAGTCAATGTAGTAGAACCTAACTTTACTCCTGTAGAGACTTATACTTTTTGAAGGAGCCTTTTGCCAGCTTATGTCTTGCTGACTACCTGACACAATGAGAAGCCAGGCTCAAAAAGATAGAGTCCCGTTTCTCTTCTCCAGTAATACCTGTAGTTTCTCACTCAGTGCCTCCCGCATCCATTTCCATCGTCTTGGTTGTAGGATCCACTGTCTACTATGTACTTCGTTGTGTTTTATTAACTTGTTATAATGCATAGACTCACCCATAGATTTCACCATCTAGGATATAAAGGATTAACTCTGGGTTATCAGCCTTCCTGTTTGGAAGTCTTGCTAATCCATCATCTTAAAGTTCACAATTAGATACTCTTTTGACTTGGTTCTTGTGCATACAAGACTGGCGCCGATCCCGTTCTTGGCACAGATCCTACATTCTTGGAAAACAGAGTTGCCTGTATCCATCTTCTTTTACTGAAATAGAAAGATATGCATAGCTGTACTTTGATAGGTCAATACATAATTAATAGAATAAACATTTCATTACATTATGTCAAGAATACACCTGTAAAATATCTTGTTGCATTTAATTGAATTATCAGGGAAGCCCGGGTCCTCAGTGGTTTGGCACTGCCTTCAGCCCAGGGCGTGATCCTGGAGACCCAGGATTGAGTCCACGTCAGGCTCCTTTCATGGAGTCTACCTCTCTCGCTGCCTGTGTCTCTGCCTCTGTCTCTCTGTGTGTGTCTCTCATGAATAAATAAATTAAATATTTTTAAAAACAATCAAATTATCAGAGACAAATAGTAGGCGAGCAATTTGAATCACAAAAAAATTTCAAAGTGAACCTATATGATATGGAGAAGCATTCTAGTACAATATAAAGATGAGATAGTCTTACTACCTTCCCTGAAAAATAAGCTTGCAGTAAGATAAAGGAGAAATTATATTTAATTTGTGTGCCAAAGGACAATACATTTGTTTCGCTAATGAAAAGATTAGAAATTATTCCATAACGTTCTCCTTATGTCATCACTGATGAAGGGAGAATGAAGATTATTGATTTAAAAGCACTCAATGCTGCCTTTCTTTTAGAATTGCAGTTACTTGAATTCAGATAAAAGGTTCCGTTTTGCTTATTAAACTTTTACTAGTTGTTCAGCTGTTATACTTCAAATCACATGTCTCTCTGCTTGCCAGTCGTTTTTCTCCCCTAACATGAGGGGAAATTTAAAAGAGGAGTTCTTGTCTAGTTTTAATAATTTGTAATTGAAGGGATTCTTTAGAAAAAATGTCTTAGAGAAAGGAAGATGGTGGCAGGGTAGGAGGAGCCTAGACTCACCTCATCCCACTAATACAACTAGATACCTATCAACTCATCCTACATACCCCAGAAATCTACCTGAATACTGACAGAACAAAGGTCACAACTAAAGAGAGAGAAGAGGCCACTTTAAAGAAAGTCGGAAGTACAGAGATATAGTTTAGAAGAGAAAGAGATCCTATCTGCAGCAGATGGGAGGGAGTAGTGGTCCCAGCGAAGGGCAGGAGAGAACACCTGGGAATGCACGTAGCCACTGGCTTGGAAAAGGAGAGTGGCTGAATTTCCTGAGTTCTTGCAACTATGGAGGGCTTAAAGCCTGGAATTTTAAAGGTTATTGGGCTTGGCTATGGTAGAATGTGTAGGGCACTATACTTGGAGAGAGGCACACAGAACGGAAGCAGCTGGCTGGTGCCATTTCCCTCCCCTGGCCCTGAGCACAAACACAGAGCCACCTGTGGGAATCAGTGCCACTCTGACACCAGCTGCCTAACTTGCTTACACCAGCCACCACCCGTTTGCACTCCAGGGGAACTGCCCTTTTGAATCATGCTTGCCTCAGTTCCAGCACAGCAAGCCCTTCCCCCAGAAGACCAGTACAAACCCCTGCGGACACCATGTGTCCCGACCAGAGTTTTGCAGGGTCTCAGTTCCAGTGGAGTGTGACAGGTCTCATTTCGCAAGCTAGTTCAAACCCGCTAGATTCAGGCCAAGTACCAAACACTGCCCACAGCAGATACTGAGAGCCTATCTCTCAGATGACTGGCCTGAGGGATAGAGGAGCCAGAACCCAGTAGCAGAGTGCATGCCGCACACCCTGGAGACCCTCCCTCAAGCACCAGGCCCTGGGCACTACGGGACCATTTTCAGTGGTCCATTACTTTCAGGAACAAGTGACATAACTGGCTTTTCTAACCCAGAGAAACTGTCAGAGACCTAGACAAAATGAGAAGACAGAGGAATTTATCTCAAATGAAAGAACAGGATAATGCCACAGGGCCAGAGATCTAAGTGAGAGAGAGAGAAATAACGTGCCTGATGGAGGATTTAAAGCAGTGACCATAAGGATGTTCAGTGGACTTGAGTAAAGAATGGAAGACATCAGTGAGACCCTTACAACAGAGATAGAAGAGTTTAAAAAGAATCTGAGATGAAGAGTGCAATAAATGAAATTAGAATACAGATCTGGAATATTCTCTAGACTAGATCATACATTAGGCCACAAAACAGGCCTTAGGAAGTACAAAAAGATTGAAGTCCTACCATGCACCTTTCCTGACCACAATACTATGAAACTAGAAGTGGACTACAAAAAACCGTCTGAAAAGACCACAAATACATGGAGGTGAAATAACATCGTACTATCAATGTGTGGGCCAACCGGGAAATAAATGAAGAAATTTCAAAAGACATGGAAACAAATGAAAATGAAAACACAATTGTCCAAAACCTTTTTTTAATGTTTTTTTTAATATTTATTTATTCATTTATGATAGAGAGAGAGACAGAGGAGGAGGGAGAAGCAGGCTCCATGCCGGGAGCCCGATGCGGGACTCGATCCCGGGTCTCCAGGATCACGCCCTGGGCCAAAGGCAGGCACCAAATCGCTGCGCCACCCAGGGATCCCCCCAAAACCTTTCAGATGCAGCCAAACTGATTCTAAGAGGGAAGTATATATAGCAATACAGGCCTACCTCAAGAAGCAAAAAAAAAAAAAAAAAAAATCTCAACACAAACTAACCTTACACCTAAAGAAGCTAGAAAAAGAACAACAAATGAAACCTAAAGCCAGCAGAAGGATGGAGATAATAAAAATTAGAGGAAAAATGGGGGTCCTGGGTGGCTGAGTTGGTTAACTGACCAACTCTTTGATTTTGGCTAAGGTCACGTTCTCAGGGTCCTGGGATTGAAGCCTGCTTCAGCCTCCAACCTCAGTCTACTGGTGGATTCTCTCTCTCCCTTTTCCTTTGCCCCTCCCCCCCGCCCCAATAAATAAATCTTTAAAAAAACATTAGAGTGGAAATAAATGATAAAGAAACTAAACACAAATAAAAATAGAACAGATCAACAGTAGCTGGTTCTTTGAAAAATTTAATAAAATTGATAAGGCTCTAGCCATAGTTCTCAAAAAGAAAAGGGAAAGGACCCAAATAAAATCACACATGACAGAGGAGAATAACCAACACTGCAGAAATCCAAACAATTATAAGAGAATATTATGAAAAATATATGTCAACAAATTGGACAACCTAGAAGAAATGGATAAGTTCCGAGAAACATATAAATTGCCAAAACTGAAGCAGGAAGAAAGTAGAACAGAATGCTAACCAGCCAAGAAATTGAATCACTCATCCAAAAACTTGGAACAAACACAAGTCCAGGACCAGATGGCTTCAGAGTCCAATTCTACCAAGCATTTAAAGAAAGAGTTAGTATGCGTTCTTCTCAAACCGTCCCAAAAAAACAGAAGAGGAAGGAAAACTTCCAAATTCATTTGATGAGGCCAGCATTACCCTGACACCAAGACCAGATAAAGACACCACAAAGAGAATTACAGGCCAATTTTCTAGTGCAAAAATCCTTAACAAAATAGTAGCAAACTGAATCTAACAATACATTAAGAAAATCACCGCCATGATCAAATGGGATTTATTCCTGGGTTACACGGGTGATTCAGTATCTGCAAATCAATCAGTGTGATGCACCATATTAATAAAAGAAAGAAGAATCGTCATCATTTCCATAGATGTAGGAAAAGCGTTTGATGAAGTACAATATCCATGCATGATAAAAACCCTCCACAAAGTAGGTTTAAGAGGGAACATACCTCAACATAATAAAGGGAATATATGAAAAAATGCACAGATAATGTCCTCCTAAATGGGGAAAAACCAAGAGAAAAAGTTCATGTCTGGTGTTGTTGATGCTGGCTGTTGCCTAGATTTATAGTTAGGGCAGGCAGCCAAAATGCTTACACTGGCACACCTGGACTCTCTTTGTGGCCTGAGCCTCCTCACAAGAGGAGGGGCTAAATTCCGAGTAAGCAGGCTGAGATACAGAACAGGGCAGAAGCTGTGTTGCCTTTCGTAGCCTAGCCTTGGAATACACACAACATCACATTGACCATATTCTGTTCGTTAGTAGCAAGTCACTAAGGTTAGCCCACGGTCTTTTTGTTTTGTTTAGTTTTAATGGAATACTGGAACACCTATGAACACATGAAGAACGCAATTTTTAGTGTAATTTACCCACTGGCCACAGTGTTCTATATTCCTTTCACATGAAAAATGCACTCACCTCCTCCCAGTACCTCCGACAAATCTCAGTTATCATGGCATCGGGTTCAGGATGGAGTCCAAGATCTTGCCATCTTAATCAGGTGCAGCGGGGATAAGGTGCCAGGGTTATGTTGTCTAAATTTTAGTCCCTGGAGTGCAGGTTCTCTCAATAGGAATGAAGACTTGAGAATTAAAGAGAACAGTTCTCTACTATTGAAAACACAACATTCTGGTTACTTGCTAAAGACTCTTCCATTCAGAAAGAAGATGGAAGTCACACTAGACCATAGCAGGTTTGAAATGCAGCCTGATGCATGCTGTCCATTTTTCAGTCAGACTTAGTCTGAAACCATGGAAATTTTTCTCCATGGCTCTTTGCTGTCTATCCTCTCTGAGCTCTTGGTTCTGTCCAATGACCTGTGTTTGCAGTTGTGTTTTCAGCCTGCTGCCTCCCTGTGGGGACTTCTAAGACCCAAAGGCCTATTTTCAGTCCGTGCTATCTAGGTCTCTTTTAGTCCAAGCTCGCAAACAGTGGTTTTGATGCTATAATTTTCTTAACTTCTTGAGTTTTTCTGTGAGAATCAATGGATTGATTTTATGTCAGTAGAAAAGCCAGTCTCGCAGATCTTTTTGAGATAAACTTTTCAACTGGGCTCTCCTGTGAAGCTCATACTCTTAAGATCCTTAAAGAAATTTGAGGCATACCTGAAATCCTTCTGAGGTCTTAACAAAAGTTTTTATAATCTTGGCTTCATCCATAGGCCATGTTTTCCTGGATTTGCTCTTGACCCAGGATGCAATTCTTTATTTTAGCATTATTTGACATTTCAGCATATGGAAAGGCTATAAATGTGGACAAAATATTTGCACCCAGTTTGTCTGGGTCTTTCATACTGCATAGACCTTGTTTAGTTTATCTTTTGTGTCCCGTTTTACTTTCAAGTGGTTTGTGGCGCGAAGTTCCTTTTCCTCTAGTGTCATTTTCTTCACTTGTCCTGGAACCTTTACTGTCAGCCTCTTCAAGGGCCATCAGGTTTCCATTAACAGTCTGTTGGAAGCCCTTTTGGTTTTCATTCTTACTCTTCCCTACATCCTTTCAGTTTCTACCTACCTCTCGGTTCAAAGGAGGTTCAGGTTTAAATATTTTAATGTCAGCACCCCATGTTTAATATCAGTTTCTGTGCCAGTTATTTATTGTGGCATCATAAACCACCTGAAAACCTAGTTGCTCAAAACAGCATTTATTTGGTTCACAAGTGTTTAGTTTAGGCAAAGCCGAGTAAGGCCAACTCATTTCTTCTTCATTTGGTGTCAGCTGAGATGACTGGAAGCTGGGGACTAGAATCATCTAAAATCACGTTCATGCAAATGTTTAGCTGTTGAGGCTGGCTTTTGGCAAGGACGTTAGCTGGGTCAGTCTCAGCTGAAATGTCTACATGAAGACACACCAGGTGGCCTGGGCTTCCCACAGCAGCTAGATTCTAAGGGTTAGTTTCCCTAGAAGAAGAATGTCAATGGAAGCTATATCACATTTTTTAACCTAGCCTTAAAAAAATCACACAGCAGTTCTGCCGAATTCTATTCACTGGAAACCAGTTACTAAGGTCAGCACATTTTAAGGGGTGGGATTATCATGGGAGAAGTGTCAAAAAAATTTATAAAACCACCACATCCACTTACCCCTGTCTTATCAGTCATATCCAGAAGAAAGAAGTTCTTCCCAACTCAGAATCACTGAAACCCTGTCAGGTTTTTCAGTGGTGGTTTTTGGTGCTTAGTATGTTCCCTTGTTTTGTGGGAGTAACAGAGGATTATAAGAGAATACCATTCAATTAGGTGGTTTTTTTTTTTTTTTTGTCCGAAAGTATATGTTTCATCTCCCTAAATTTTTATACTGAGAGGTGTGGTTTCTTAATCCTGAGAATCATTTCTCCTGGGAATGCAATTCAAATTAATGTAAATCATTTGTAATTCAGAAAAAGGCTTGTGGCTTAGAATCAGTATTTATAGATTCAATAATTAGAGTCTTATTTTCAAAGTCTTCTCTTAGGAAGCATTTATTGGTTCAGACCTACATAAGTCAATATGATATTACTAAAACTTTTTAAAAATTAATGGGAGTATTCATTGGGACACTCGAGTGGCTCAGTGGTTTGTGTATCTGTCTTTGGTTCAGGGCATGATCCTAGGGCCTTGGGATCGAGTCCTTCATCGGGCTCCCTGTGGAGCTTGTCCCTCTGCCTATATCTCTGTCTCTCTCTATGTGTCTCATGAATAAATAATTTTTAAAAATTATGCTGTGTTAGGATGGGGGAAGGGGCCAGAGACTTTCTTTTCTTTTTTAAAATTTTATTTGAATTCAATTTGCCTATATAAGAGACTTTATACTAAGAGGTGACTTACAGTTATTTTATGGAGGAAAGATCTGAAGCAGTCATAGAAAAATAAAGCATAAAATGAAGTACAAATGTTGTGTGGCAAAGACAATGATAGCAGAGATCTTTTTTAGTAACTCCTAGTGGTTTTAACTTGTTCTTAATTTTCTAAGTGCTTCAGGGTTCCACATTCTAAGACTCTACTACAATATAGATTATATTTTATTGCAAATGAATTTATTTTAAAATGGGAGCACCTGGCTGACTCAGTAGTAGAGCATATGACTCTTGATCTTGACGTTATGAATTCGAGCCTACGGTTCAGTACAGAGACTTAAACATAAAATGTTTTTTAAAATGTTGGTTATAGTTTTGAGTTAAGCTAATTTCATTCCATTTCCAAACTGTATTGTTCTATTCATGGAGATTGGTGATCTTAGAGCAATATTTGAAACTGCATCTTCAAAATGTATAGACCTGGATGCAAAAAATCAAGTTCTTCTACAGGAGTTATTATCTACGAAAGCAACAGAGAGGGAATGTGAAAAACTAAAACAGATTAAAAAGAACTTGGAAGAAAAAGTAGTAAACCTCAGAAGTCACGCAGAAGTCAATGTGGTACAAGGCATTCAAGTAGAAAAGTATTATAAATGGGAGATTGACCAGAGAGCAAGATTGATTGTAGAAGAAAGATTAAAAGAAGTCAATCTAGTTTTACAGATTAGTTTATTGATCTGTGATATGCTTTCATTTATTTCATTACAAATTACACTTTGGTTATATGCATTGTGTATGTTTCCTCTGCTTCCTTTACAGCAATCTGTTTGGTATATTTCTGGAGGCATTCGTTCCTCCCTGTAAAGATTTCAGTTTTCATCATTATTCTCACTAAATTGATCTTTCAGAATGATTCTCAGGAGAGAATCATTTTATTTTTATGACCAGTATGTATGAAACAAGACTATTTTTTTTGAGATTTTATTTATGTGTTCAGGAGATACATAGAGAGAGGAAGAGAGAAGCAGAGACACAGGCAGAGGGAGAAGCAGGCTCCATGCCAGGTTCACACCCTGGGCCGCAGGCAGGTGGTAAACCGCTAAGCCACCCAGGGATCCCCTGAAACAAGACGATTAAGAGGAAAAGAAAAAATTGTGATTTAAAACTTTTACCATGGGGAAAAAATAAAATAAAATAAAACTTTTACCATGGGGATTCCTGGGTGGCCCAGTGGTTTTAGCACCTGCATTTGACCCAGGGCGTGATC
The DNA here is from genome assembly GCF_011100685.1 of Canis lupus familiaris. Classification (NCBI taxonomy): domain Eukaryota; kingdom Metazoa; phylum Chordata; class Mammalia; order Carnivora; family Canidae; genus Canis; species Canis lupus. The sequence goes on along the minus strand of NW_023330790.1, from coordinate 88,839 downwards.
CTGGAGTCCCGGGACCGAGTCCCACATCAGGCTCCCAGCGTGGAGCCTCCTTCTTCTCTGCCCGTGTCTCTGCCTCTCTCTCTCTCTCTCTCTCTCTCTCTCTCTCTCTGGCTCTCATGAATAAATAAAATAAAATCTTTAAAATTAAATAAATTTAAAAAAATAAAACTTTTACCATGGAGTATCTGGGTGGCTCAGTTGGTTAAGCAGCAGACTCTTGATCTCAGCTCAGGTCTTGGTCTCAGGTTTGTGAAATCAAGCCCTGCATTGGGCTCCATGTTCCATTCCTAGGTTATTCTTCCTTTTTGAAGATTTCATTTATTTATTTATTTCCTTATTTATTTATTGAAGATGAGCAGGGGGATTGGCAGAGGGGGAGAGACAGAGAGACAGAATGAATCCTGGGTAGACTCCATACTGGGTGTGACACAGGGCTTGGCCTCAGGACCTCTGACTGAGAACATACTCTGAGCAGAAATCAAGAAACGGGTTATTCTCAAGTTGTATTATGCACTTTTTAAAATTTTTAATTGATTCTCTTGTTCTTTGAAGTATCAGATTGCATGAGTACTAATATAAGAATGATTAAACTTTATTTTTATCATTCAGATTTAATTCAGGTGACATTGGTGATAAATATTTTACACTTCAGCTTTTTTTACACATTTAAAATTGCTCTCTGAATCATTGACTCCCAACTGAAGGAAAGAAATATACTATAATTATTCAAGTTTTAGCTGTTTTAAAACTGTGCTTTTAATTTGCTTTAGAGACAAGCAGCATCTCAAGAAAACTTAGAGCAGTTAAGAGCAAGTCATGATGCTTCAATAAGCAGTCAAGTGGCACTCAGAATTAAAGAGCTGGAATCTGAACTTCAATCCCAAATAAGAAATTCTCAGGAACTTAAAATAGAATTGGAAAAGTACAGGCAACTCTACCTAGAAGAATCAGAAATGCGAATGTCATTGACAAAAAAACTGAGCAAGTAAGTTAAAACAGAATCAATGAAAATAGATTTAGCTTATTGATTTGCCTCTAAAGCATAATTTTTATGGAGATGGGTTCATGAGATTAGTAGGAAGTGAAAGCCAACTGGATAGTATAATTTTGGAAAATAACGTTTGTAAATAAACTTACCATTTTATGTTCATCCAGGATAGTTTGCCTCTCTCCTCTTTTTTTTTTTTTTTGTGTGTGTGGGGGGGGTATATGATTTTACTTTTTCCCGTTAATATTTTCAGTTACTCTATCTTGTTGTCTTTACAAACTAATTGTTTAAAACTTTATAATTTAGACAGCATATTATTTTTTTAAAGTTGATATATTTTATTTAACACAATACATCAAAAAATATCCTTTCAACTTGTGATCAATATAAAATTATTACTGAGATATTTCATATTTTTTTCATTCGAAGTCTTAAAAATCTAGCATGTATTTTACAATTATGGTATATTTCAATTAGAACACTAAATTTTCATTGGGAATACGTGTCTATATTTAAACTTCATAAAATTTATAGTGGAAAAAGCAGATTCACATACTGCATCTCTACAACCCTACTTAAAAGTTTTTTTAGTTTTTTTATTTTTTTTGGAGTTCAATTTGCCAACATGTTGCATAACAATTTGCCAACATATTGCATAACAACCAGTGCTCATCCCGCCCAAGTGTCCCCCTCAGTACCCATCACCCAGTCACCCCAACCCCCTGCCCACCTCCCTTTCCACCATCCCTTGTTTGTTTCCCAGAGTTAGGTGTGTCTCGTGTTTTGTCAATGTCACTGATATTTTCACTCAGTTTCTCTCCTTTCCCTTTATTCCCTTTCACTAATTTTTATATTCCCTAAATGAATGAGACCATATAATGTTTGTCCTTTTCCGATTGATTTATTTCACTCAGCATAATACCCTCCAGTTCCATCCACGTTGAAGCAAATAGTGGGTATTTAGACAGCATATTACTATAAAATTTTTTGTCAGAATTACCCTAAATAGAAATATTAATGAGTTCATTTTTGGAAGATTACACCTTTAACCCAAAAGATCAAGTGCCAGTACTATACATCCTGGCAGGTTGGTAAATTAACTTTCTTGATTGTGTCTTTGGTATTATTACTAGAGAGCCTGAGGGTGGGGGAAACCTTTGTAGGTTTTCTGCTTTATATAAAAGTATACATGTGAAACAGAGAAAGATTCACACTGGGGTGAAAGGCAGTATAAATCCCAACGTGGCTAAAAATAGCATCATGGTGGGCATGAGGGGGTGTGTGGAAGACAAAAAGGGCAGATTCTACTTCCAGGGCCTTGGTAAGTGTGTTATCAGCTAATTGCCTCTGGAGCTGTTTCGGTCCTTCTGATCACTGCTCTGCCATCTACCTGGCCCCTAGAGGTTGTTGGTCTGAGGTATTCCTTGGTGCGAAACCCTCAATTTCTCTGAGGCAATGAGAAAAATGTACAAGAGTGGTGAAAGCACATCCTTGAAAATGTCTTTGAGGGATGGTTTATTTTTATGTTCTGAACTGGTTTACTAAATACAAATATGTGTAACGGCATTCTCCAGAATCTTGTAATTACAGCCATTCCAGAAGGTAGCAAGTATTACCTGTCAATCCATGTGCATCACTGTCAGCCATTTCTTTCCCTCCCCTAATTTGAATTTCTTGTTAGTTAGTTATCCCTGGAATCATATATACTCCTTTGGAATAATTTTAAACCTATAAATATATATAGTAGCTCTGCTCTGTCACATTTTCAGTGTTAAAACACTGTTTACTGGCACATTCTGTTTGCTATTATGGAAACTTAAAAAAATGCAGGTCATGCAGGAATGATTTGGGTAGAAATAAAATACTAAGCACTTGTGTTGTGTAATCTTCACAGGACTAATGAGAGGCTGGCAGATATCAGTACCAAATATCTGGTGGAGAGACAGCAGAACAGACCTTTCCACAGCACTCTTACTATGGGACCAGTCTTGGAAGGGCCTTCTGTTGGAAATTTGACTAGTAGTTTACTGCTGGATAGAAATGTTACTCCAAGAGAAAATGTAATGATTCCTACCTCAAGGCCGCAGACTTCAGTTAGCAGCATTGAAACTCACTTGTTCAAGGTTAGTTATATTATCTTTCTTTTCTTGAGTTTCAGATTTCCAATAAAATTTTTGTTTTTAATTTGGTGAAATTCTGAGTTAACTGAATAATACTCATTAAGTAAAAGTTATACTGGTTTGTGCTAATAAGGAAATGGGACAGAAATTTTATGGTATTTTTTTAAGCTCCTGGAGCTCTTATTGTCAAGAGATACCTATTATTAACTTTATTCAATAAATACCACTAAACTGACACATTTTATCTTCTTTATGTATCTGAGAGAGAAGAGAGTGTGCCCATGAGTGGGGAGAGAGGTAGAGGGAGGGGGAGAATCTCAAGCAGGCTCCCCACTGAGTGTGGAGCCTGACTCAGGGCTTGATCCCATGACTCCGAGATGATGATCTGAGCTGGAATCAAGAGTTGGATGCTTAACCAACTGAGTTCCCAAGGCACCCCCAAACAGACCCATTTCCTTGAAAAGCTATGTTAAATTGGATTTTGGAAAGTAAATATTATTACCTACTAACCCAAAGTACACTTAGATGCTTTGACTTATTCTCTGATTAGCAATAGTTTATAATATGTTTAAAGTTTGCTGTATCCCAATTTTCCACCCCTATGCATAAGTGAATGATTAGAATCCAAACGCTTAACCATGTAGGGATATTTATTATTTTAACGATTCCACGGTAAGTCCTTTTTATGAATTAAATAAACTTGTAACACTAAATTGATAGTTCTATGTTTTGGGGGCACCCGTATGACTGAGTGGTTTAGCATGTATCTGCCTTTGGCTCAGGTCATGATCCAGGGGTCCTGGGATTGAGTCACGCAACAGGATCCCCATAGGGAGCCTGCTTCTCCCTCTGCCTATGTCTGTGCTTCTCTCTCTGTACTTTTTATGAATAAATAAATAAAACAGTTTAAAAAATGTTGTAAGTTTTGGCATTTTCTTACATGAGAGCACATCCCTAATTGCTTTCTTATAACACCTTTTTTTTAACTTATATTACTTCTATTTCAATTTTTATAAAATGGCTTGCTGAGCAACTGTAGAGATTTTCTAAATAAGTAAGTCAAAGAAATATTTGATTCTTTCTTTTCTTTTTTTTTTTTTTTTTTGAGAGAGAGAGAGAGAGAAAAAATGAAGGAAAGCAAGCAGGTGGTAAAGGGCAATGGGAAAGAGAGAAGAGAGACTCTTAGGCAGGCTCCATGCTCAGAGTGGAGCCGGATCTCATGACCCTAAGATCATGACCTGGGCCAAAATCAAGATTCTGACACTTAACTGACTGAGCCACCCAGGCACCCCACAAATAATTGGATATTTCAAATGAAATTCACATATATTTACCTTGATGCCATCACTTGAATGATTGATGACTAAGATGGCAGTGATAGGGAGCCTTTAATAACAACCCATTTCCATTGTGTATCATTGTTGTTAAAATACCCATTTCAATCAATGCACATAGGCTTATGATTTTGATAGTATATTCATGGTTTTATTAATGTAGAAAAATGTAGCATAGACTCATGTTAAATGAAGCCTTAGTCTTGTTCTTTCATTCGACTTCCTTGTTTTCTTGCTCTATTCTCTTCTGATTCGATGACTTTTAGTATTATGTTTGGATGCTTTTCTTCCATTTGTGTATCCGTTATAAATATTTGGTTTGTGATTACTATGAAGTTCATATATAACATCCTGTGTATGTATAGCAATCTCTTTTAAGTTGATGGTTACTTCAGTTCAAACAGATTTTAAAAACACTGCATTTTTACACCCTGCCTTGTTTTATAAATTTGATGTCATAGTTTACACCTTTGTATTTTGTGTATCCCTTAACTAGTTACTGTAGATATAATTGATATTATTCCTTTTGTCTTGTAACCCTCATACTGGCTTTATAAAAATGATTGGTCTATTACCTTTACTGTATGTTTGTTTTTATGATAAAACTGTCTCGGGGATCCCTGGGTGGCGCAGCAGTTTGGCGCCTGCCTTTGGCCCAGGGCGCGATCCTGGAGACCCGGGATCAAATCCCACATAGGGCTCCCGGTGCATGGAGCCTGCTTCTCCCTCTGCCTGTGTCTCTACCTCTCTCTCTCTCTGTGACTATCATAAATAAATAAAAATTAAAAAAAAAACTCTCATTTTCTTATTTCTAGTTATGGTCTTTCTTTCTTTCTTTCTTTCTTTGAGAGCAAAGTGAGTGAGAACACAAGTGAAGGGGAGGGAGGGGCAGAGGGAGAGTGAGAAGCAGGCTCCTCTCTGAGCAGGGAACAGGGAGTCCCTTGCAGAGCTTGATCCCAGGGTCCTGGGAGACTCTTCACTGACAGCCGTCCAGGTACCCTGGGCTTTTCTGATTAAAGAAGTCCTTTTAACATCTCTTATAAGACCTATTTAGTGGTGATGAACTTCTTTAAGTTTTGTGTGGGAAACTCTTTATCTTTCTTTCAGTTCTGAATTATAAACCTGCCAAAAATATCCTAGGTTTTTTCCTCTTAGCACTTGGAAAATATCATGCGACAATTTTTCTTTTAACTTTCTTTTTATATGATAAATTTATTTTTTATTGGTGTTCAATTTGCCAACATACAGAATAACACCCAGTGCTCATCCCGTCAAGTGCCCCCCTCAGTGCCCATCACCCATTCACCCCCATCCCCTGCCCTCCTCCCCTTCCACCACCCCTAGTTCATTTCCCAGAGTTAGGAGTCTTCACGTTCTGTCTCCCTTTCTGATATTTCCTACCCATTTCTTCTCCCTTCCCTTCCATTCCCTTTCACTATTATTTATATTCCCTAAATGAATGAGACCATATAATGTTTGTCCTTCTCCGATTTTTATTGGAGTTCAATTTGCCAACATTTAGCATAACACCCAGTGCTCATCCCAAGTGCCCCGCTCAGTGCCTATCACCCAGTCACCCCAACCCCCCGCCCACCTCCCCTTACACTACACCTTGTTCATTTGCCAGAGTTAGGTGTCTCTCATGTTTTGTCACCCTCAGCGATATTTTCACTCATTTTCTCTCCCTTTATTCCCTTTCACTAAATTTTATATTCCCCAAATGAATGAGACCATTATAATGTCTGTCCTTCTCCGATGGACTTATTTCACTCAGCACAATACCCTTGAGGTCCCTCCACGTTGAAGCAAACGGTGGGTATTTGTCGTTTCTAATGGCTGAGTAATATTCCATTGTATACATAGACCACATCTTCTTTATCCATTCATCTTTCGATGGGCACCGAGGCTCCTTCCACAGTTTGGCTATTGGGGACATTGCCGCTAGAAACATCGGGGTGCAGGTGTCCTGCCGTTTCACTGCATCTGTATCTTTGAGGTAAATCCCCAGCAGTGCAATTGCTGGGTCGTAGGGCAGGTCTATTTTTAACTCTTTGAGGAACCTCCACACAGTTTTCCAGAGTGCATGCCACAGTTTTGGCTGAAAAATCCACTGATATCCCTGTAGTGGTTCGCTTTGATATAACTAATTGCTTTTCCTTTCCTTTCTTTTCTTTTCTTTTCTTTTCTTTTTTTCTGCTTTTAAGATTCTCCTTTTCTCTTTCATTTTTGACTTGTTATTATGTGTCTTGGTGTGAAACTCTTTGGGTTCCTTTTATTTGGGACTGGCAATGCTTCCTGGGCCTGGAGGCCTGTTTTCTTCCCCAGGTTAGGGAAGTTTTTAGGTATTCTTTCTTCAAATAAGTTCTTCACCCTTTTCTCTCTTCTTTTTCTGGGACCTCTCTAATGTGAGTTTTATTATACTTGATGCTATTCCAGAGGTCCCTGTATCTTAATTTTTCAAATTATTTCTTCTTTTTGCTTTTCAGCTTGGATGATTTTTACTACCCTTTCTTGCAGATTGCTGATCTGTTCTTCACATCTTTTAATCTGCTGTCGATTGTGTCTGGTGTATTTTTCATTTCAGTTATTGTATTCTTCAGCCCTAATTGGTTCTTTTGTATATTTTCTCTTTGTTGAAGTTCTCACTGAATCCGTCCATTCTTCCAAGTTTGCTGAGCATCTCTGTGACCATTACTTTGAACTCTTTATCAGGCTGACTCCTTATCTCTGTTTCATTTCGTTATTTTTCTGAGGTTCTATCTCGTGGCCTTGTTCTTTCATTTAGAACATACTCCTCTGTCTCCTCGTTTTGTCTGACTTTCTCTGCTTGTTTCTAAAATTGTTCTTTCCAACTTTTCCCTCTTCAAAATATGTTGCTTTGAACAATGAATGTTAGTTATAAAGTCAAGCAAGAAGAAACATTTTTCAAAGTATTGTCTGGTCATTTCTCTCATTGGAGCTGTGGTGGGGTAGGTGGCAGAGGACAGTGCTCTTCTTTTTCTGAGTTCAGAGCACAGGAGTCAGGCAGATGGAGTTAAACTTAGTAGCCTTTGTTACTAATACATGCTAACAGATTGGAGGATGTGGTTTGGGTGGGTATGTAGCCACAGTGGGCTTCCCAATTCTTTATCCCAAATTAGGCACTTCCCCACACAGTTGTAAATGGAGGAAACAAATGTTTGATGCCCATCCCACGAAGATGAGAGCAGACCTGAATTCATGTTACCATGGGTGAGCACATCTTTTCAAAAAAGAGATTTGGAATCTCCTAAGCACTGCCTAGTGCCTTCTCCCCAATTCACTCATTAGGCAAATCTCCCTTCCTGCTGTGAGGGAGGTAGAGATAAATCCACTTGTGGGTAATGATGGTTTACCTCTAATTTCTGACTGGATTTAAATTAAAGTTAGTCCTGTCTTTTGTACATACCAACTCTCATAATGATGAGAGGTTGGACAGAGCATACTAGGTGGTAAAGAGAAGTCTGTTTTGTGTTTAATAATCCACAACATAGATAACTCATTTGTTGATTGATTTTGGTAAACCAAGTTTTATCTGGAGGAAAAGAATAATTCTTTCCAGGAAGAGTTTCCTCCATTTCAGCCTCTTTGGTTCAACTAAAGATTTTCTCCTTCAAGTTCCGTGTCTTGTGGTTTAAAAAATTTGTGCTTATAAATGCAGTCTATTAACTGTTCCCAATAGGAGTAAAGATCATTTCCATTGCTGTATTTTTATTCATAAAACATTAAAATTTATAATTTAAATTACACTTTAGACTTTAAAATTTATAATTTAATTAGAAAGCTGTTTTGTGCCTCATGCCTAGTCGTTATTGAGCCACATGACAAACTTTTATGTGTTCATTTTCAGTCAGTTATAGTTAAAAATGTAGGTATTTTTCCTGAAGATGATGAAGTAACTGGCATAAAAACTCTCAGCTCAGGAGGACCTAAAGCACATTCCTGGCCTGCAACTCTTTGGTCTTTTGACCTGAGGCAAACTGCAATCTTTCTGAGGCCTTCTTGTCTCTTATGTAAAATTAGGGACTTTGGGATCCCTGGGTGGCGCAGCAGTTTGGCGTCTGCCTTTGACCCATGGCGTGATCCTGGAGACCCGGGATCGAATCCCACATCAGGCTCCCAGTGCATGGAGCCTGCTTCTCCCTCTGCCTGTGTCTCTGTCTCTCTCTCTCTGTGACTATCATAAATAAATAAAAATTAAAATAAAAAAATTAGGGACTTTGACTAAATTAGTGACTACCTTTTGGAAAACAATATTTTTTTCAAAGAATGGAACTTAATTTGTTTTTGTTTTGTTTTGTTTTTTTGTTTGTTTCTGTTTTTGCATTAAACTGTATTATACAAAACCGAGACCAGTGGAGCTGTGTAGCTAAAAGAGAGATGAGACTACAGCTGGAGACTTTTGTCCCTCAATCCTACAGTATCCCCAATGGAACCTTAGATTTCTATGATTGGTAGTTTGGAAACAAACTGTTATGAGAAAATCCTTCTAATTAATGAGTCTTCGAATTAAAATTTGCTGATACGTTGTTTTTATGTGTATAATTTTCTTACCCTCTTATGTTTTTGATAAATGGAAAAGTATAAATAAAATTGCAAATATGTTCTCTTTATTAATGGATTGCAAGCTATTTCTACCATCTAACTCAATTCTCACCTGGAAATAAACCAGGGTCACAGAAGCAAGTATTTAGGAAAAGACTTTTGGCGAAAAGATCATTATATTCCTTTGATCGTTCCTTAAGGAAATGAAGGCAGGCACTTAAGTGACTGGGCCACCTAGGCACCACTTAGTACCGTATTTAGACCCTATTTTGGGAATTCAATGAGAGGATGCCTTTTATAAGAAATAAGAGCATTCTAGATGGGAATATTTGTAATGCACATTTGATCCTTGACCAACATGGAATTGAAGCTGCAGGTCTAGTTAGCCTACACATGGACTTTCTTGGCTGTTGTGTTGTACTGTATTTTCTCTTATGTTTTTCTCAATAACCTTTTTTTCTCTAGCTTACTTTATTTTAAGACTATATTATATAACACATGTAATGTACAAACCATGTATTAATGGACTGTGTTATTGGTAAGGCTTCCCATCAACAGTAGGCTATTAGTAATTAAATTTTGGGAGAATCAGAAATTATACAGAGTTTTGACTGCACGGGGGTAAGTGCACCTAACCACTGTGTTGCTCAAAGGTCAACTGTAGTCTGAAATATTCCTAAATATTTCATAATTAAGTAGATAATGATAACTATAGTAAGTCAGGTGCTTCAAAAATTGGTCCTAATTCATAGAAAGGAAACAAAGTTACAGTTAAAATTTCTTTTCCTTGTTTCTAATTCTAGAAACGTATCAATGCGAAACTAAGTTGGAAAACTAGTGCTAGCTTATATTTTTTCCTTTCCTGAAGCAGATTTTCTGAAATCTCTGTGTTCACATGAAAAGAAGTACATCAGTCATCATATAGATAACAAAATAGTTTTACTCAATATTACCGGGAGAAATTCCACATGACTTTATGTAGTCCCACTTCCATTGTTTTATGTATTTAAGAGTCTGTGCTGAAAAATAGAGCATACAACATACCTCAAGATTTTGTTGAGTGCAAAATCAAAAGTGCAAAAGTGCAAAAGTGGAAAGTTCATTCGGAGGAATAATTTATTAAACAAATGATTAATCTCTCATAAAGGGCACTTTTTCTGAAAATCACAAACTATTAAAGTGTAAAATGACTCTTGTTTACAATTTTGTAACAGAAGTTACAAAGATCCTTCAGAAGTTATGTATATTCTTTTATTTCACATTCCTAGCTCCATTGGTTTCTTTACTATTTTTTATTTAAATTCAATTAACTAGCTTATAATGTTATGATATATATATCATGCCCGGAGCCAAAGGCCTACTCTCAGCCACTGAGCCACCCAGGGGTCCCAAGATTTAATTATTTATTGGCTGAGTAATATTCTGTTCTCTCTCTCCCTCCCTCTCTCTCTCTGTCTAATAAATAAATATGATACTTATTTATTTATATCTACATCACATCTTCTTTATGCATACCTCTTTCAAAGAACATCCATATCTCTCAGGTTGGCTATTGAGGATATTACTGGTATAAACATATGGGTGCAGGTGCCCCTTTGGATCCCGACCAAAGTGATCTTCGGGATTCATACCTTCTAGCGCAATTGCTGGGTTTTACATAGGTAGCTCCTTTTTCAACTCTTTGAGGAACCTCCGGTACTGATTTCCAGAGGAGCTGCACCAGGTTGTATTCTCACCAACATCATAAGAGGATCCCCCTTTCTCTGCATTCCCGCCAACATCTGTCATTTCCAGACTTGCTAATTTTGGCCATTATGAAAGGTGTGAGGGGGAAACTCACCGTGGTTTTGATTTGTATTTCTCTAGTGCCAGCTGATGTTGAGCATGTTTTCATGTGTCTGTTGGCCATATGTATGTCTTCTTTGGAGACATGTCCTTTCATTTCTTCTGCCCATTTCTTCATTGGGTTATCTTTCTTTGGGTGTTGACTTTGATCAGCTCTTTATAGACTTTGCATACCAGCCTTTTATCTGATAAGGCATTTGCAAACACCTTCTCCCATTCTGTCAGTTGTCTTTTGGTTTTGTCAACTGTTTCCTTGCTGTGCAAAAGCTTTTTATCTTGATGAATTCCCAGTAGGTCATTTTGGGATCTGGTGACATGTTCTAGCAAGAAGTTGCGGCAGCCGAGGTCACAGAGGTTGCTGGCTGTGTTCTCCTCTAGGATTTTGATGGATTCCTATCTCACATTTGGGTGTTTCATCCATTTTGACTCTATTTTTGTGTATAGCATAAGAAAATGGTCCCTGTTTTATTCTTCTACATGTGGTGGTCTGATTTCCCACACCATTTGTTGAAGAGACTGCTTTGTCTCCATTGGATTTTCTTTCCAGTATTGTTGAAGAGGAGTGGACCATAGAGTTGAGGGTCCACTTCTGGGTTTTCTCTTCTGGGCCATTGATCGACATGTCTGCTTTTGTGCCAGTACCATACTGTCTTGTTGATCACAGCTTTAAAATAGAGCTTGAAGTCCGGCTTGTAATGCCACCAGCTATGGCTACCTCTATCAACATATGTTTGGCTATTCGGGGTCTTCTAAGGTTCCAAACAAATCTTACCGTTATTTACTCCAGCTGTATAAAAGGAGTTGGTAGTATTTTGATAGAGATTGCATTGAATATATAGATTGATGGAGCTAGCATAAACATTTTAACAATATTTAATTCTTTCAATCCATGAGCATGGAATGTATTTCCAGTTCTTTACACCTTTCTCAATTTCTTTCCAGAATGTCCTGTCATCTTCAGAGTATAGATCCTTTGTCTCTCTGGGTAGGTTTATTCCTAGGCATCTTATGGTGTTTGCTGCAATGGTCAATGGAATCGACTCCTCAGTTTCTCTTTCTTCCATCTCATTGTTAGTGTATAGAAATGCAACTGATTTCTGTGCATGGATTTCCTATCCTGCTGCTTTGCTGAATTCAGGAAAGGGTCCTAGCAACGTTGGGGTGGAGTCTTTTGGGTTTTCCACATAGGATATCATGTCCTCTGAGAAAAGTGAGAGTTTGAGTTCTTTTCTGATTCAGACGCCTTTTTATTTCTTTTTGTTGTCTAAATGCTGAGGCTATGTCGAACAACACTGGTTGTCCAGAGAGTGGACTTCCCTGTCGTGTTCCTGACCTTAGTGGCAAAGCTCTCAGTTTTTCCCCTTAAGAATGGCATCAGGTGTGGGCTTTTCGTAGATGGCTTTTATGATATTGAGATATGCTCCCCCCCCTCCCTGCACTGCGAAGAGTATTGATCCGGAAAGGGTGCTGCACTTTGTCAACTGCTTTTTCTGCATCTCTTGAGAGGATCCTATGGTTCTTATCCTTTCTTTTATTTCTGTAGTGTATCACATTGATTCATCTGCAGATGTCGAATCACCCTTGCAGCCCAGGCATAAAACCCACTTGGACATGGTGAATAATCCTTTAATGTACTGTTGAATCCTCCCAGCCAGTGTCTTGGTGAAAATTTTGGCATCCATGTTCATCAGGGATATTGGAGTGTAATTCTCCTTTTGGGTGGGGTCTTGCTCTGGTTTTTCGATCAGAGTAATGCTGGCCTCACAGAGAATGCTGGAAGGTTTCCCTTCCATTTCTAATTTTTATAAACAGCTCCGAAGAATAGATTAATTCTTCCTGGAATGTGTGGTAGAATTCTCCTGGGAAGCCACCTGGTCCTGGACTCTTGGTTGTTGGCAGATATTTGATGACTGCTCCCATTTCCTTGCTGGTTATGGGTCTGTTCAGGTTTCCTGTGTCTTCCTGTTTCAGTCTTGGTAGGAAGGGATCCATTTCTTCCAGATTGCTTAGTTTGTTGGCATATAGTTGCTCAGAATGTGTTCTTATAGTTGTCTGTATTTCTCTGGTGCTGGTCGTGATCTGTCTTCTTTCATTCATGATCTTATTTCCCCAGATGTGGTTTTCTTTTTTAAAATTCCCCTGGCTATTCGGGGTCTTTTCTGATTCCACACAAATCTTAAAATAATTTGTTGTAGCTCTCTGAAGAAAGTCCATGGTATTTTCATAGGGATTGCATTAAACGTGTAAATTGCCCTGGGTAATATTGACATTTTCACAATGTTAATTCTGCCAATCCATGAGCACGGAATATTTTTCCATCTCTTTGTGTCTTCCTCAATTTCTTTCAGAAGTGTTCTATACTCTTAGGGTATAGGTCCTTTACGTCTTTGGTTAGGTTTATTCCTAGGTATCTTATGCTTTTGGGTGCAATTGTAAATGGGATTGACTCCTTAATTTCTCTTTCTTCAGTCTCATTGTTAGTGTATAGAAATGCCATTGATTTCTGGGCATTGATTTTGTATCCTGCCACGCTGCCAAATTGCTGTATGAGTTCTATCAATCTTGGGGTGGAGGCTTTTAGGTTTTCTATGTAGAGTATCATGTCATCGGCAAAGAGGGAGAGTTTGACTTCTTTGCCAATTTGAATGCCTTTAATGTCTTTTTGTTGTCTGATTGCTGAGGCTAGGACTTCCAGGACTATGTTGAATAGCAGTGGTGAGAGTAGACATCCCTGTCTTTTTCCTGATCTTAGGGGAAAGGCTCCCAGTGATTCCCCATTGAGAATGATATTTGCTGTGGTCTTTTCGTAGATGGCTTTTAAGATGTTGAGGAATGTTCCCTCTATCCCTACACTCTGAAGAGTTTTGATCAGGAATGGATGCTGTATTTTGTCAAATCCTTTCTCTGCATCTAAAGAGAGGATCATATGGTTCTTGGTTTTTCACTTGCTGATATGATAAATCACATTGATTGTTTTACGAGTGTTGAACCAGCCTTGTGTCCCGGGGATAAATCCTACTCAGTCATGGTGAATAATTTTCTTAATGTACTGTTGGATCCGATTGGCCAGTATCTTGTTGAGGATTTTTGCATCCATGTTCATCAGGGATATTGGTCTGTAATTCTTCTTTTTGGTGGGGTCTTTGGTTTTGGAATTAAGGTGATGCTGGCCTCATAGAACGAATTTGCAAGTACTCCATCCCTTTCTATCTTTCCAAACAGCTTTAGTAGAATAGGCATTGTTTCTTCTTTAAACGTTTGATAGAATTCCCCTGGGAAGCCATCTGGCCCTGGACCTTTGTGTCTTGGGAGGTTTTTGATGACTGCTTCAATTTCCTCCCTGGTTATTGGCCTGTTCAGGTTTTCTGTTTCTTCCTGTTCCAGTTTTGGTAGTTTGTGGCTTTCCAGGAATGCGTCCATTTCTTCTAGATTGCCTAATTTTTTGGCTCCGTTCTCTTTTTGATATGTCTGGCCAGGGGTTTATCGATCTTATTAATTCTGTCAAAGAACCAGCTCCTGACTTCATTGATGTGTTCTACTGTTCCTTTGGTTTCTATTTCATTGATTTCTGCTCTGATCTTTATGAATTTTCTTCTCCTGCTGGTTTTAGGCTTTAATATTCTGTTCTTTTCCAGCTCGTTTAGGTGTAGGGTTACGTTGTGTATTTAGGACCTTTCTCATTTCTTGAGAAAGGCTTGCATTGCTATATACTATCCTCTTTCGATGACCTTTGCTGCATCCCAAATGTTTTGAGCAGTTGTGTTTCCATTTTCATTTGTTTCTATGAGGTTTTAAAATGTGCCTTACTGCCCCAGTTGGATTCTTTAACCTCTGTGTATTTGAATTCTTTCCAAATTTCCTGTCAAGATTGAGTTCCAGTTTCAAAGCATTGTGGTCTGAAAGTATGCAGGGAATGATCCCAGTCTTTTGGTACCAGTTGAGAGCTGATTTGTGACTGAGTATGTGATCTGTTGTGCAGAATGTTTGTTCCATGTGCACCCGAGAAGAATGTGTATTCTGTTGTCATAGGATGGAGTGCTCTGAAGTTATCTGTGAAGTCCATTTTGTGCAATGTGTCATTCAGAGCCTTTGCGTCCTAGTGGATCATCTGCTTAGATGATCTGGCCATTACAGTAGTGTTGTGTTAAAGTACCTACTATTATTATATGACTATCCATGTGTTCCTTTATTTTTGTTATTAATTGCTTTATAAGGTGGCCTGGGTGGCTCAGTCGGTTAAGGCTCTGCCTTTGGCTTAGGTCATGTTCTCAAGGTCCTGGGATCAAGCCCTGATCAGGCTGCCTGCTCAGTGGGGAGCCTGCTTCTCTCTTTCTTGCTGCCACTGCCTGTGTTCTCTGTGTGTGTGTGTGTGTGTCAAATAAATAAATAAATAAATGAAATCTTAACAGAAAGTTGATTTATATAGTTGGCTGCTCCCACTTTAGACACATTAAAACTTATAATTGTCCAATTTTAGTTTTGGATAGACCCTTTAATTATGGCATAGTGAGTTTCTTCATCTTTTGTTGTTGTTGTTTCTTCTCTTAATGCAGTCTTTGGTTTAAAATCCAATTTGTGGGATGACCAGGTGGCTCAGTGGTTGAGCATCTGCCTTCGGCTCAGGTCATGATCTAGTCCCACATCAGGCTCCCCGCACGGAGCCTGCTTCTCCCGCTGCCTGTGCCTCTGCCTTTCGCTCTCTGTGTGTCTCTCATGAATAAATAAATAAAATCTTAAAAAAATCCAATTTGTTTGATTTAAATATTGCCACTCCAGTTTTTTTTCATGTCCTTTAATATGATAAATGGTTTTCCACTCCCTCACCTTCAATGTGAAGTTGTCTTTGTGTCTAAAATGAGTCTCTTTCAGATAGCATATCAATGGGTCTTGCTTTTTTTTTATCTACTGTGATACCCTGTGTGTTTTGGTTGGGGCATTTGACTTGTTTACATTCAGAGAAAGGATTGAAAGATATGAATGTAGTGCCATTGTATTATGTGTAAAGTCCGTGTTCTGATCTGTGTTACTTTTGGGCTCTCTGTTTGCTTAAAGTTTCCCCTTTACCACTTCTTGCAAAGCTGTTTTAGGGATCACAAATTCTTTTAGTTTCAGTTTGTGCTGGAAGCTTTTTATCTCCCCTTGTATTTTGAATGAGAGCCTTGCTGGATAAGATTCTTGGCTGTAGACTCTTCTCCTTGAGCACCCTGAGTATATCATGCCAGCTCTCTCTGGCCTGCTAGGTCTCTTTGGATAGATCCGCTGCCAGTTGAATATTTCTCTCCTTCTTGGTTCAGGGCCTCGTGTTCCAAGCTGCTTTCAGGATTTTCTCTTTGGGTCTGAAATTTGCAAGCTTTGTTATTATATTGGAGATATTGACCTGTTTTTTATTGATTTTGAGGAAGGTTCTCTGTGCCTCCTGGCACTTGAGTGCCTGTTTCTTTCCCCAGATGAGGGAAGATCTCTGCTATAATTTGCTCAAATATGCCTTCTGCCCCCTCCTTCCCCTCTTTTTCTGGGATCCCCATTATTCTAACATTGTTTTGCTGTGTGGTACAAATCATCTCTCAAATTCTCCTGTCATAGTCCAGTGGTTGTTTCTCTCGCTTTTCCTCAGCTTCTTTATTCTCCATTGTTTTGTCTTCTATATCACTACTTCTCTGTGAAGCCTCATTTATCCTAGCAGTTAGAACCTTCATTTTTGATTGCATCTCACTGAGATTAGCCTTTTTTATCTCAACTTGATTAGATATCAGTTGTTTTATTTCTCCAGAAAGGCATTCTCTAATGTCCTCTGTGTTTCTTTTAAGCCCAGCTATTATCTTGATGGTCATTATTCTGAACTCTCGCTCCAGCCTCTTCCTTCTATCCATGCTGATTAGGTTCCAGGCAGTCAGTACTACCTCTTGTTCTCTTTGTGGCGGTGAGTTTTTCCATCTTGTCATTCTGTCCAGAGAAGAAGAGATGAGTGAGAGAACAGAATAGAAAAATATCAAGAATGACCCCAGATAAATACATGCTAAACAAATCAGAAGAGACCCGAAGCCAATTTAAAGGTTAACAAAGGAGATAATAGAATTAGAGAGATCAAGAGAGCAGAGCAGTACACCGATACTATGTGAATTTTGGTCTTTTTGTTAGGAAATTGCATCCCCAAATGGTTAAGAGGAAACCTTGTATATATACAAAAATAAAATTAAATACAAGGAAAGTCTAGAATGTAAGTGTAAAATGGAAATTAAAAGTCAAAATAAAAAGGATATTATCAGCCAGTTGAACAGAACAGAGCAATATACTATATCATAAGTTTATTTTGGTCTGTTTGTTAGAAGAAACTACATCCCAAAATTGTAAAGAATGAAAAACTTCATTATATGCAAAAATAAAATTAAATGCAATGAAAGGATAGAATGTAACTGTAAATATGAAAATTAAGATAGATTTTAAAAATATTATAATCAGACAGATGAAGAGAATAGAGCAGTATAGTAGATTCTGGTTGTATTTTAGTCTATTTCTTAGAAGGAACTACTTCCCGAAATGGTACAGAAAGAAAAACTTCAATATATACAGGAATAATATTAAGAGCAATGAAAGGATTGAATGCAAGTGTAAAAAGGTAAATTGTAAGAGTTGATAAATGAAGAAAATGGTTGAAAGCAAAAAGAAAATTAAAATAGAAAGACTAAGGAGTCATGAGAAATAGCCATGAGTTCTGTATACTGTTTGCCCCTAGCACTGGAGTTCTGCAGCTCTGTATGATGAGTAAAGTTGGTCTTAGCAGGAAGTTGTTGCTGACCTCCTGAGGGAGAGGCCTGTTGCACTGATTCTTAGGTGTCTTTGCTTAGGGTGGGATTGCACCACCCTTGCCAGGGGGCCAGGCCAGGTAAGCAGCTCCAGATTGCTCTCTGTGGCTTTTGTTCCCTGAAGGCTTTCTGGGCAGCTTTAGAGGATGAGAATGAAAATGGTGGCCTCCTAATTTCCAGCCCTGGAATTGAAAGATCTCACTCCCTACTGTGTCTCCCTGGTTTCTGTCTGCACTCTGTATTCACCCAGCCTGTGACCAAGCATTTTTATCTCAAGCACAGACCCCCTTTCGATTTTCCAAACTTTGCAGACCCCTGTAGCTCCCATTCACACTGTGCCTCTGGGGGGAAGGAGGAGGTCTTGCCCAGTTTTTCCTGCTTGGAAAGTGGTCACCTGACTGTTCCTCGGTTTGGGGTTTATGGCAACACTGAGCTGAATACCCACTCCTGGGCTCACTGATTGCAACTGGCTTCCCCCGCTCAAACGCCTTGGCAACTGCCATACTCAGGCGCCGCCCCCATTCCTTCTGTGACCCCGCCCCCCCAGGGATCCTGAGACCACACTGTCCGTCCCACTTAGGATGCTGCCCCCCGTTGCCACCTGAGCATCTTTCAGACAGGGATGTCCTCACTGGAACAGACCTCTTAAAAGTTCTGGTTGTGCACTCTGCTGCTGTATCACTTTCCAGGACTTGCCTTCTAGCTTCCAGAGGTTCCCTGCCGCCCTGGTTTAATCTTCTGATATATGCCTCTGATTCATTTCTCCACACCTCCTACCTTGCAGAAAGCGGTCGCTGTTCTATTTGTAGAATTGCAACAATTCTTTTCTTGGATCTCTGTCTGAGTCCACAGGTGTTCAGAATGATTTGATACCTATGTAGCTGAATCCCAGACACCAGACAAAACTAGGGTCTCCTACTCCTCCACCATCGTCCTCTTCTTCCAGAAATTCTGTATATTCGATTGATCAATATTAATTGTACTTTTTATTAGAATCCTCTAAACAGCATTATAGGTTTCTTCTCAGTTATCCAGATTAAAATAAGTAGGGATTTATTTTATTTATGTGATTAGCTTTCTATTTAAGCAAATTGTAGCTTTTACTTTCTAAAAGTATCATTTCCAGACCACGTTTCATAAGCAAACTAAAATTCCTACAATAATGTCTCTTGTTTAACTTGAACATTGTAAGTAACGTTTAACTTATTTCAGATGCAGCAGATGTTGGAAGACAGTATACTCAGAGAACTAAAAGAAGGTATGTTGCCAAATTCACAAATTTAGATGGTCATTAATTTCTGAAATAAACCACAAATAGTAACTGGCATCCCTTCCCCTTGTTAAAATTTTGTCTAGATATATCTAATAAAAATGTAAAACATAAACATAGTGAATAAGAGACTTAATCCTCATTTGGTCATCGTGTTTCATACCTTTTTTATTTTTATTTTTTAAGATTTTATTTATTTATTTCATGATAGCCACACAGAGAGAGACAGAGAGGCAGAGACACAGGCAGAGGGAGAAGCAGGCTCCATGCAGGGAGCCCGACGTGGGATTCGATCCCGGGTCTCCAGGATCGTGCCCTGGGCCAAAGACAAGGCGCCAAACCGCTGTGCCACCCAGGACCCCTCATACCTTTTTTAAAAACCTGCAGCCTGTATGCCTGTTAGCACTTTTGGCTGTAATCTTCCTTCACTTGTGCCATCGCTATGGAACTGTCAATCTGAAAATGTGGGCGTTCTCAAATTCTTGTTTCTGCTAGTGGTAGAAGACCAAACAGACCAGACTTGTCTCAGTAATACTTAGTTAAGCAATTATATAGTTCATATAGCTGTCCCTTGACAGGTGACATTTCAATCTCCAGCCACTGGTTTTGCCATTGGGTAAAAATTCCAGGTTTCTTAGCATGGAATATAAGCACCCAAATCAATTGGTTCTTGCCACATTGGTGAGCCTTCTCTGTCGCCATTACCCTACTCTGCTGCTTTGCAGAGAGTAATCTTTCAGGTATCAGCCTTCCTATTCCCTCCACAGAAAAGCAGACAATATTGATAGAAAACCAGGATGTCCCTTCTGTGTGTTCTTATAATGTCTTGTTTTTAAACCTGCCATGATATATTTGACTCTAGATATTGCCTGTTAGATTTTTCAGTTGATAGTATATGATTGTTCAGGGGTGGACTGTGCCATCAGCTTGCAATCTCATCTTGTAATGAGAAAACCAGAAGCGCTAGTGTTTATCCACAGTAGTAATTAATTCAATGGGCAATCGTGAGCAAACTTGATTTAATAGTAATCTTGTATTTTATATTGTAGTTATATGTAGATATTTTCATCCTTTTAACACTCAGAAGATTCCAACTTTTTTGTTACTAACTTCTAGTTAACTACAAAGTATTTCAGATAAAGAATATTATTCTTCTCTTTTCAGTTGCTCATGATTGAGAATCAGGATTCTGTAGATCTTCTCCTTTAGGACCTACTGACGAATCAAATGTAAATCAAGATCTAGTACTTGCAAGCATCACGAGAATATGTAGAGATTTTGAATAGAAAGTATATGATCTGAAAGCTATATAGTAAAAGTTTATTACCTAGATGTTTAATATAACATTTTAATTGTTTCCCAGTAAATATCTGATGTACAAAAAATCTTTATTAAAGGAAATTTTGTTATATCGTGTGTAATGAAAGTTTATATATTATTTTAAAGCTATGTTTCTTGGCATCTGATTAAATTTAAGCATATTTTCTACATGGAACACCAGCATATTGAGTTTTACAGGCTCCAATCTGCCCAAGTAGATCGGACCAAGTTGTTGATAATGTTTTGGGGCTGGTAATTGGTAGTTGTTTTTTTTTTTTTTTTGTATTTTCTATGTTTTATTACTAGACATATGGATTTAGACACACATCATTTTGATATACTGCTGCTAAAGCTATCACCAATGTTTGTATGTATTTCAATTTTTATAGTGCCATAAACCCTGTGTATAATTTCAATTTTAAATACTTATTATTCATAGTTCTTTCCTCATGGTGAAAAAGATTTGCCTAAGGCTTTTTATCTTTTCTTTTTTTTTTAATTTACTTTTTGAGAAGAGTCTTAAAATTAGAGAAAAGAAAAAAAAGAGAAAACGACCTTTTCCCTCCAGAATGGTTTGAAAGTAAATTGTTAATTTATGCCCAATTCCTGTGGCCCCTATATCCTGCAAGTCAGTACATTCCACATAGCTACCGTACAACCCTGCCAATCAGAAAATCAACACTAATACAATTGTCCCTTGAATAATGTGGAGCTTAGGGGGGCACTGATCCTCTGTGTAAAATCTGTGAACTTTTGACTCCCCAGGCACTTAACTACTACTAATCTACTGTTGACCAGAATATTGTACCAAAACAGTCAATTAACCTATTTTTTGTGTGTTATATGTATTCCATTCTATATTCTCCTTATAAAGTAAGCTAGAGAAAAATGTTATTAAGAAAAATCAGAAGAGGGTAGCCCGGGTGGCTCAGCGGTTTAGTGCCGCCTTCAGCCCGGGTGTGATGCTGGAGACCCGGGATCAAGTCCCACATCAGGCTCCCTGCATGGAGCCTGCTTCTCCCTCTGCCTGTGTCTCTGCCTCTCTCTCTCTCTCTCTCTCTCTCTGCCTCTTATGAATAAATAAAATCTTTTAAAAAAAGATCAGAAGGAAGAGAAAATACATTTACAGTACTGTGTTTTTTAAAAATTGGCATATAAGTACACCCATTCAAACTATGTTAGGTATACATTATGTTTTTAAATTTAAATTCAATTTCCCAACATTTAGAAGGGTCATCGTTTTCAGATAAAGTTTTCGATAATTCATCAGTTGCATGTAACACCAAGTGCTCATCACGTCACATGCCCTCCTTCATGACCATCACTGATTTACCCCATCCCCCCATTCACTTCCCTTTCAGCAACCTTCAGTATGTTTTCTGGAGTTGAGTCTCTCATGGTTTGTCTTCCTCTCTGATTTTTCCCCATTCAGTTTCCCCTCCTTGCACTATTTCTTATATTCCACCTATGAGGGAGACCATATGATCATTGTCTTTCTCCAGTTGACTTGTTTCACTCAGCCTGATACCCTCTAGTTCCATGCCCATTGATGTAAGTGGTAGGTTTTCATCCTTTCTGACGTCTGAGTAATATTCCATTTTGTATGTATATCACATCTTTTTTTTAAAAGAATTCATCTATTTACTCATGAGAGAGAGAGAGAGGCAGAGACACAGGCAGGGGGAGAAGCAAACTCCATGCAGGGAGCCGGACATGGGACTCTTCCCGGATCCCAGGATCATGCCCTGAGCCAAAGGCAGACACTCAACCGCTGAGCCACCCAGGGGTCCCATACCACATCTTCTTTATCCATTCCTCTGTTGAAGGACATCTTGGCTCCTTCCACAGTTTGGGTATTGTGGATATTGCTACCATAAACATTGAGGTGCAGGTGCCCCTTCATTTCACTACATTTGTATCTATGGGGTATGCAGGGAATGATCCCAGTCTTTTGGTACCCCACAAGTTTGATGACTGATTTGTGACTGAGTATGTGATCTGTGTGCAGAAATGTTTGTTCCATGTGCACCCGAATAGAATCATGTGGTAAATTCTGTTGTCATAGAGATGGATTGCTCCTGAAGTTATCTGTGCAGCCATTTTGTGCAATTTGTCATTCAGAGGCCTTTTCGTCCTAGTGATCATTGCTTAGTGATACTGGCCATACAGTAGTGTTTGTGTTACAGTCCCTACTTTATTTAATGACTTCCATGTGGTTCCTTTATTTTTGTTATTATTGCTTTATAATGTGGCCTGGTGCTCAGTCTGTTAAGGCTCTGCCTTTGGCTAGGTCATGTTTCACGTTCCTGGATCAAGCCCTGATCAGGCTTGCCTGCTCAGTGGGGAGCCTCTCTTCTCTCTTTCTTGCTGCCACTGCCCTGTGTCGTTTGTGTGGTGGGTGTTGTGTCAAATAAATAATAAATAACATGAAATCTTAACAGAAAATTTTAATTTTATAGTTGGCTGCTCCCACTTTAGACACATTAAAACTTATAATTTACCAATGTTATTTTGGATAGCACCCTTTAATTATGGCATAGGAGTTTCTTCATCTTTTGTTGTTGTTTTTTCTTCTCTTAAGCGCTTTGGTTTAAAATCCAATTTGATGGGATGACCAGTGGCTCAGTGGTTGAGCACTGCCTTCCGGCTCAGGTCAGATCTAAGTCCCCACATTCAGAGGCGTCCCGCACGGTAAGCCTGCTTCTCGTCCCGCTGCCCTGTGCCTCTGCCTTTCCCTCTGTGTGTCTCTCATGAATAATAAGATAAAATCTTAAAAAAATCCAATTTGTTTGATTTAAATGATTGCCCACTCCAGTTTTTTTTCATGTCCTGCTTAATATGAAAATGGTTTTCCCACTCCCTCACCCTCAATGTGAAGTTTCTTTTGTCTAAAATGATCTCTTCCTATAGCATATCATGGGTCTTGGCTTTTTTTTTTATCTACTGTGATACCCTGTTGGTTTTGGGTTGGGTCATTTGACTTGTTTTACATTCTAGAAAGGATTGAAGATATGAATGTATTCATTGTATTATGTGTAAGTCCGTGTTCTGATCTGTGGTTATTTTTGGGCTCTCTGTTTGCTTAAAGTTTTCCCTTTACCACTTCTTTGCACGCTTTGTTTTAGGGAGCACAAATTCTTTTCAGTTTCAGGTTTGGTGCTGGAAGCTTTTTAATCTCTCCCCTTGGTATTTTGAATGAGGCCTTGCTGGATCAAGATTCTTGGCTGTAGATCTCTTCGCCTTGATCGAACCCTGAGTATCATCAGCTCTCTCTGGCCTGCGAGGTCTCTTTGGATAGTATCCCTGCCAGTTGAATTCTCTCCTCTTGGTTCATGGGCCTCGTGTGTTCCAATGTTCTTTCAGGATTTTCTCGTTGGGTTCTGAAACTTGCAAGCTTTGTTATTATATTGTAGATAGTGACCTTGTTTTTTATTTGATTTGTTAGAGTGTTTCTCTGTGCCTCGCTGCACTTGAGTGCCTTTTCTTTTCCCAGATGAGGGAAGATCTCTGGCTATAATTGGCTCAAATATCCTTCTGCTGCCCCTCCTTCCTTTTCCTCTTTTTTCTGGGATCCCCATATTCTAACATTGTTTTGTCTGTGTGGTAGCAAATCATCTCTCAATCTCCTGTCATAGTCGCCAGTGGTTGTTTCTCTCTCTGCTTTTCCTCAGCTTCTTTATTCTCCATTTTTTGTCTTCTATGACACTACTTCTCTTGAAGCCTCATTTTCCGAGAGTTGAAACCTTCATTGTTGATTGCAGTCTCACTGAGATTAGGCCTTTTTATCTCAACTTGATATAGTATCAGTTTGTTTTATTTCTCCAGAAAGGGCATTCCTAATGTCCTCTCTGTGTTCTTTTTAACCAGCTCTTATACTTGATGGTCATTATTCTGACTCCTCCTTCGCCTCCAAGCCCTCCTTCCTTCGATCCATCTGTTAGTTCCAGGCATCGTCTACCTCTTGTTCTCTTTTGGCTGTGAGTTTTTCCATCTTGTCATTCTGTCCAGAGACGAAGAGATGATTGAGAGAACAGAAGAAAAATATCAAGAATGACCCCAGATAATACATGTAAACAAATCGAGAAGAGACCCAACAATTTAAGGTTAACAAAGGAGTCATATAAATTAGAGGATCAGAAGCAGACAGTACACCGATATACTTGAATTTTGGTCCCTTTTTGTGTAGTGAAATTGCTCCCCAAGGTTGTAAGAGAAACCTTGTAATATACAAAATAAAATTAATAACAAGGAAAGTCTAGAATGTAACTGTAAATGGAAATTAAAATCCATAATAAAAATATATTATCAGCCATTGAACAAAACAGAGCAATATACTATATCATAAGTTATTTGTCTGTTTGTTAGAGAACTACATCCCAAATTGTAGAAAATGAAAAACTTCATTAATAGCACAAAAAAATAATGCAATGGAAAGGATAGAATGTACTTAATATGAAATTAAGATGATTTTTAAAATATTATAGGTCAGCGATGAACAGAATCAGAGCAGTATAGTAGAATTCTGGTTGTATTTTAGTCTATTTTTAGAAGGAACTACTTCCCGAATGAGTACAGAAGAAGAACAACTCAAATATATACAGGAATAATATTAAGAGGCAGTGAATGATTGAATGCCATGTAAAAAGGTAATTGTAAAGTTGAATAAATGAAAAAATGGTTGAAAAGCAAACAGTAAAACTTAAACTAGAAAGACTAAGGAGCATGAGAAATAGCCATGCTTCCTGTATACTGTTTGCCCCTAGCACTGATTCTGCACTCTGTAGATGAGTAACAGTTGTTCTTAGCAGGAATTGTGCTGACCAATCCTGAGGGAGAGGCCTGTTGCACTGTTCTTTAGGTTGTCTTTGCTTAGGGTGGGATCTGCACCACCCTTGCCATGGGGGCCAGGCCGGTAAGCCGCTCTCAGATTGCTCTCTGTGGCTTTTTTTCCCTGAAGGCTTTCTGGCAGCTTTTTAGAGGGATGAGAATGAAATGGTGGCCTCCTATTTTCCAGCCCTGGAATTGAAAGTCTCACCCCTACGTTCCCCTGGTTTCTGTCCTGCACTCTGTATTCCCCAGCCTGTGACAAGCATTTTTAATCTCAAGCACAGACCCCCTTTCGATTTTCCAACTTGCAGCGACCCCTTAGCTCCCATTCACACACACTGTGCCTCTGGGGAAGGAGGAGGTCTTGCCCAGTTTTTCCTGCTTGGAAGTGGTCACCTGACTGTCTGACTGTTTCCTCGTTGGGGTTTATGGCACCTGAGTCTGAATACCCACTCCTGGCTCACTGATTGCAACTGGCTTCCCTCCCTCAAACGCCTTTGCAACTGCCATACTCAGTAGCCCGCCCCCCTTCTTCTGTGACCCGCCCCCCCAGTGATCCTGAGACCACACTGTCCGTCCCTTATAGGATTGCGCTGCCCCCCGTTTGCCACCTGAGCCTCTTTCCGACAGGATGTTCCTCAACTGTAACAGACCCTCTTAAAAGTTCCTGGTGTGCACTCTGCCTGCTGTACTCACTTTCCAGACTTGCCTTCGATGCTTTCCAAGGTTCCCCCTGCCGCCCTGGTTTAATCTTCTGATATATGCTCTGAGATCATTTCTCCACACCGTCCTACCTTGCCGAAAGCGGTCGCTGGTCTATTTGTAGAATTGCACCAATTCTTTTCTTGGATCTCGTCTGTAGTCCACGTGTTTCAAGAAATTTTGATACCTATGTCGCTGAATCCCAGACACCAGACAAAACTAGGTCTCCTACTTCTCTCCACCATCGTCCTCTTCTCTAGAATTCTGTAGATGATCGATTGAATCAATTTAATTTAACTTTTTTATAGAATCCGTCTAACAGCATTATAGGTTTTCTCAGTTATCCAGATTAAAATAATTAGGGATTTATTTTATTTATGTGATAGGCTTTCTATTTAAGCAAATTGTACTTTACTTTCTAAAAGTAGCATTTCCAGACCAGTTTCATAACAAACTAAATTCCTACAATATGTCTCTTGTTTAACTTGAACATTGTAATCTAACGTTTAACTTATTTCCGATGCAGCAAGGTTCGGAAGTACATAATACTCAGGAACTAAAAGAAGGTATGTTGCCCAATTCACAAATTTTAGATGGTCTTAATTTCTGAAATCAACCACAAATAGTAACTGGCATCCCTTCCCCTTGTTAAATTTTGTCTAGATATATCTAATAAAAAATGTAAAACATAAACATAGTGAATAAGAGACTTAATCCTCATTTGTCATCGTTGTTTCAACCTTTTTTTATTTTTATTTTTTAAGATTTTATTTATTTATTCATGATAGCCACACAGAGAGAGACAGAGAGCAGAGACACAGGCCAGAGGGAGAAGCAGCCGCATGCGGGGGAGCCCGACTTGGGATTCGTCCCGGTCTCCAGATCGTGTCCCTGGGCCAAAGACAGGCGCAAACCGGCTGTGCCACCCAGTGGACCCCTCTACTTTTAAAAACCTGCAGCCTGTAATGCCTGTTATCACTTTTGGCTGTAAATCTTCCTATCACCAAGACTTTAATATCACAATCGCTAATGAACTGCTTAATCCTGAAATGTGGGCTCGTATCTCAAATTCTTTGTTTCTTGCAGTGTAGAAAGACCAAAAGACCAGACTTGTCCTCAGTATCTTAGTTAAGTCAATTATATAGTTTCATATACTTCCCTGACAGTGACATTTTCAAGTCTCCACCCTGGTTTTTGTCCATGGTAAAATCGAGGTTCTTTAGCATGGAATATAAGCAACCCGAAATCATTTGGTTCTTGCCACATTGGTGACCTTCTCTGTCCCATTACCCTACGCTGCTGCTTTGCAGAGAGTAATCTTTCGGTATCCCCCCCCTCCCTGCACTGCGAAGAGTATTGATCCGGAAAGGGTGCTGCACTTTGTCAACTGCTTTTTCTGCATCTCTTGAGAGGATCCTATGGTTCTTATCCTTTCTTTTATTTCTGTAGTGTATCACATTGATTCATCTGCAGATGTCGAATCACCCTTGCAGCCCAGGCATAAAACCCACTTGGACATGGTGAATAATCCTTTAATGTACTGTTGAATCCTCCCAGCCAGTGTCTTGGTGAAAATTTTGGCATCCATGTTCATCAGGGATATTGGAGTGTAATTCTCCTTTTGGGTGGGGTCTTGCTCTGGTTTTGCGATCAGAGTAATGCTGGCCTCACAGAGAACGCTGGAAGGTTTCCCTTCCATTTCTAATTTTTATAAACAGCTCCGAAGAATAGATTAATTCTTCCTGGAATGTGTGGTAGAATTCTCCTGGGAAGCCACCTGGTCCTGGACTCTTGGTTGTTGGCAGATATTTGATGACTGCTCCCATTTCCTTGCTGGTTATGGGTCTGTTCAGGTTTCCTGTGTCTTCCTGTTTCAGTTTTGGTAGGAAGGGATCCATTTCTTCCAGATTGCTTAGTTTGTTGGCATATAGTTGCTCAGAATGTGTTCTTATAGTTGTCTGTATTTCTCTGGTGCTGGTCGTGATCTGTCTTCTTTCATTCATGATCTTATTTCCCCAGATGTGGTTTTCTTTTTTAAAATTCCCCTGGCTATTCGGGGTCTTTGATTCCACACAAATCTTAAAATAATTTGTTGTAGCTCTCTGAAGAAAGTCCATGGTATTTTCATAGGGATTGCATTAAACGTGTAAATTGCCCTGGGTAATATTGACATTTTCACAATATTAATTCTGCCAATCCATGAGCACGGAATATTTTTCCATCTCTTTGTGTCTTCCTCAATTTCTTTCAGAAGTGTTCTATACTTTTTAGGGTATAGGTCTTTAGCGTCTTTGGTTAGGTTTATTCCTAGGTATCCTTATGCTTTTGGAGTGCAATTGTAAATGGGATGACTCCTTAATTTCTCTTTCTTCAGTCTCATTGTTAGTGTATAGAAATGCCATTGATTTCCTGGGCATTGATTTTGTATCCTGCCACGCTGCCAAATTGCTGTATGAGTTCTATCAATCTTGGGTGGAGGCTTTTAGGTTTTCTATGTAGAGTATCATGTCATCGGCAAAGAGGGAGAGTTTGACTTCTTTGCCAATTTGAATGCCTTTAATGTCTTTTTGTTGTCTGATTGCTGAGGCTAGGACTTCCAGGACTATGTTGAATAGCAGTGGTGAGAGTAGACATCCCTGTCTTTTTCCTGATCTTAGGGGAAAGGCTCCCAGTGATTCCCCATTGAGAATGATATTTGCTGTGGTCTTTTCGTAGATGGCTTTTAAGATGTTGAGGAATGTTCCCTCTATCCCTACACTCTGAAGAGTTTTGATCAGGAATGGATGCTGTATTTTGTCAAATCCTTTCTCTGCATCTAAAGAGAGGATCATATGGTTCTTGGTTTTTCACTTGCTGATATGATAAATCACATTGATTGTTTTACGAGTGTTGAACCAGCCTTGTGTCCCGGGGATAAATCCTACTCAGTCATGGTGAATAATTTTCTTAATGTACTGTTGGATCCGATTGGCCAGTATCTTGTTGAGGATTTTTGCATCCATGTTCATCAGGGATATTGGTCTGTAATTCTTCTTTTTGGTGGGGTCTTTGGTTTTGGAATTAAGGTGATGCTGGCCTCATAGAACGAATTTGCAAGTACTCCATCCCTTTCTATCTTTCCAAACAGCTTTAGTAGAATAGGCATTGTTTCTTCTTTAAACGTTTGATAGAATTCCCCTGGGAAGCCATCTGGCCCTGGACCTTTGTGTCTTGGGAGGGTTTTGATGACTGCTTCAATTTCCTCCCTGGTTATTGGCCTGTTCAGGTTTTCTGTTTCTTCCTGTTCCAGTTTTGGTAGTTTGTGGCTTTCCAGGAATGCGTCCATTTCTTCTAGATTGCCTAATTTTTTGGCTCCGTTCTCTTTTTGATATGTCTGGCCAGGGGTTTATCGATCTTATTAATTCTGTCAAAGAACCAGCTCCTGACTTCATTGATGTGTTCTACTGTTCCTTTGGTTTCTATTTCATTGATTTCTGCTCTGATCTTTATGAATTTTCTTCTCCTGCTGGTTTTAGGCTTTAATATTCTGTTCTTTTCCAGCTCGTTTAGGTGTAGGGTTACGTTGTGTATTTAGGACCTTTCTCATTTCTTGAGAAAGGCTTGCATTGCTATATACTATCCTCTTTCGATGACCTTTGCTGCATCCCAAATGTTTTGAGCAGTTGTGTTTCCATTTCATTTGTTTCTATGAGGTTTTAAAATGTGCCTTACTGCCCCAGTTGGATTCTTTAACCTCTGTGTATTTGAATTCTTTCCAAATTTCCTGTCAAGATTGAGTTCCAGTTTCAAAGCATTGTGGTCTGAAAGTATGCAGGGAATGATCCCAGTCTTTTGGTACCAGTTGAGAGCTGATTTGTGACTGAGTATGTGATCTGTTGTGCAGAATGTTTGTTCCATGTGCACCCGAGAAGAATGTGTATTCTGTTGTCATAGGATGGAGTGCTCTGAAGTTATCTGTGAAGTCCATTTTGTGCAATGTGTCATTCAGAGCCTTTGCGTCCTAGTGGATCATCTGCTTAGATGATCTGGCCATTACAGTAGTGTTGTGTTAAAGTACCTACTATTATTATATGACTATCCATGTGTTCCTTTATTTTTGTTATTAATTGCTTTATAAGGTGGCCTGGGTGGCTCAGTCGGTTAAGGCTCTGCCTTTGGCTTAGGTCATGTTCTCAAGGTCCTGGGATCAAGCCCTGATCAGGCTGCCTGCTCAGTGGGGAGCCTGCTTCTCTCTTTCTTGCTGCCACTGCCTGTGTTCTCTGTGTGTGTGTGTGTGTGTCAAATAAATAAATAAATAATGAAATCTTAACAGAAAGTTGATTTATATAGTTGGCTGCTCCCACTTTAGACACATTAAAACTTATAATTGTCCAATTTTAGTTTTGGATAGACCCTTTAATTATGGCATAGTGAGTTTTCTTCATCTTTTGTTGTTGTTGTTTCTTCTCTTAATGCAGTCTTTGGTTTAAAATCCAATTTGTGGGATGACCAGGTGGCTCAGTGGTTGAGCATCTGCCTTCGGCTCAGGTCATGATCTAGTCCCACATCAGGCTCCCCGCACGGAGCCTGCTTCTCCCGCTGCCTGTGCCTCTGCCTTTCGCTCTCTGTGTGTCTCTCATGAATAAATAAATAAAATCTTAAAAAAATCCAATTTGTTTGATTTAAATATTGCCACTCCAGTTTTTTTTCATGTCCTTTAATATGATAAATGGTTTTCCACTCCCTCACCTTCAATGTGAAGTTGTCTTTGTGTCTAAAATGAGTCTCTTTCAGATAGCATATCAATGGGTCTTGCTTTTTTTTTATCTACTGTGATACCCTGTGTGTTTTGGTTGGGGCATTTGACTTGTTTACATTCAGAGAAAGGATTGAAAGATATGAATGTAGTGTCATTGTATTATGTGTAAAGTCCGTGTTCTGATCTGTGTTACTTTTGGGCTCTCTGTTTGCTTAAAGTTTCCCCTTTACCACTTCTTGCAAAGCTGTTTTAGGGATCACAAATTCTTTTAGTTTCAGTTTGTGCTGGAAGCTTTTTATCTCCCCTTGTATTTTGAATGAGAGCCTTGCTGGATAAGATTCTTGGCTGTAGACTCTTCTCCTTGAGCACCCTGAGTATATCATGCCAGCTCTCTCTGGCCTGCTAGGTCTCTTTGGATAGATCCGCTGCCAGTTGAATATTTCTCTCCTTCTTGGTTCAGGGCCTCGTGTTCCAAGCTGCTTTCAGGATTTTCTCTTTGGGTCTGAAATTTGCAAGCTTTGTTATTATATTGGAGATATTGACCTGTTTTTTATTGATTTTGAGGAAGGTTCTCTGTGCCTCCTGGCACTTGAGTGCCTGTTTCTTTCCCCAGATGAGGGAAGATCTCTGCTATAATTTGCTCAAATATGCCTTCTGCCCCCTCCTTCCCCTCTTTTTCTGGGATCCCCATTATTCTAACATTGTTTTGCTGTGTGGTACGAAATCATCTCTCAAATTCTCCTGTCATAGTCCAGTGGTTGTTTCTCTCGCTTTTCCTCAGCTTCTTTATTCTCCATTGTTTTGTCTTCTATATCACTACTTCTCTGTGAAGCCTCATTTATCCTAGCAGTTAGAACCTTCATTTTTGATTGCATCTCACTGAGATTAGCCTTTTTTATCTCAACTTGATTAGATATCAGTTGTTTTATTTCTCCAGAAAGGCATTCTCTAATGTCCTCTGTGTTTCTTTTAAGCCCAGCTATTATCTTGATGGTCATTATTCTGAACTCTCGCTCCAGCCTCTTCCTTCTATCCATGCTGATTAGGTTCCAGGCAGTCAGTACTACCTCTTGTTCTCTTTGTGGCGGTGAGTTTTTCCATCTTGTCATTCTGTCCAGAGAAGAAGAGATGAGTGAGAGAACAGAATAGAAAAATATCAAGAATGACCCCAGATAAATACATGCTAAACAAATCAGAAGAGACCCGAAGCCAATTTAAAGGTTAACAAAGGAGATAATAGAATTAGAGAGATCAAGAGAGCAGAGCAGTACACCGATACTATGTGAATTTTGGTCTTTTTGTTAGGAAATTGCATCCCCAAATGGTTAAGAGGAAACCTTGTATATATACAAAAATAAAATTAAATACAAGGAAAGTCTAGAATGTAAGTGTAAAAATGGAAATTAAAAGTCAAAATAAAAAGGATATTATCAGCCAGTTGAACAGAACAGAGCAATATACTATATCATAAGTTTATTTTGGTCTGTTTGTTAGAAGAAACTACATCCCAAAATTGTAAAGAATGAAAAACTTCATTATATGCAAAAATAAAATTAAATGCAATGAAAGGATAGAATGTAACTGTAAATATGAAAATTAAGATAGATTTTAAAAATATTATAATCAGACAGATGAAGAGAATAGAGCAGTATAGTAGATTCTGGTTGTATTTTAGTCTATTTCTTAGAAGGAACTACTTCCCGAAATGGTACAGAAAGAAAAACTTCAATATATACAGGAATAATATTAAGAGCAGTGAAAGGATTGAATGCAAGTGTAAAAAGGTAAATTGTAAGAGTTGATAAATGAAGAAAATGGTTGAAAGCAAAAAGAAAATTAAAATAGAAAGACTAAGGAGTCATGAGAAATAGCCATGAGTTCTGTATACTGTTTGCCCCTAGCACTGGAGTTCTGCAGCTCTGTATGATGAGTAAAGTTGGTCTTAGCAGGAAGTTGTTGCTGACCTCCTGAGGGAGAGGCCTGTTGCACTGATTCTTAGGTGTCTTTGCTTAGGGTGGGATTGCACCACCCTTGCCAGGGGGCCAGGCCAGGTAAGCAGCTCCAGATTGCTCTCTGTGGCTTTTGTTCCCTGAAGGCTTTCTGGGCAGCTTTAGAGGATGAGAATGAAAATGGTGGCCTCCTAATTTCCAGCCCTGGAATTGAAAGATCTCACTCCCTACTGTGTCTCCCTGGTTTCTGTCTGCACTCTGTATTCACCCAGCCTGTGACCAAGCATTTTTATCTCAAGCACAGACCCCCTTTCGATTTTCCAAACTTTGCAGACCCCTGTAGCTCCCATTCACACTGTGCCTCTGGGGGGAAGGAGGAGGTCTTGCCCAGTTTTTCCTGCTTGGAAAGTGGTCACCTGACTGTTCCTCGGTTTGGGGTTTATGGCAACACTGAGCTGAATACCCACTCCTGGGCTCACTGATTGCAACTGGCTTCCCCGCTCAAACGCCTTGGCAACTGCCATACTCAGGCGCCGCCCCCATTCCTTCTGTGACCCCGCCCCCCCAGGGATCCTGAGACCACACTGTCCGTCCCACTTAGGATGCTGCCCCCCGTTGCCACCTGAGCATCTTTCAGACAGGGATGTCCTCACTGGAACAGACCTCTTAAAAGTTCTGGTTGTGCACTCTGCTGCTGTATCACTTTCCAGGACTTGCCTTCTAGCTTCCAGAGGTTCCCTGCCGCCCTGGTTTAATCTTCTGATATATGCCTCTGATTCATTTCTCCACACCTCCTACCTTGCAGAAAGCGGTCGCTGTTCTATTTGTAGAATTGCAACAATTCTTTTCTTGGATCTCTGTCTGAGTCCACAGGTGTTCAGAATGATTTGATACCTATGTAGCTGAATCCCAGACACCAGACAAAACTAGGGTCTCCTACTCCTCCACCATCGTCCTCTTCTTCCAGAAATTCTGTATATTCGATTGATCAATATTAATTGTACTTTTTATTAGAATCCTCTAAACAGCATTATAGGTTTCTTCTCAGTTATCCAGATTAAAATAAGTAGGGATTTATTTTATTTATGTGATTAGCTTTCTATTTAAGCAAATTGTAGCTTTTACTTTCTAAAAGTATCATTTCCAGACCACGTTTCATAAGCAAACTAAAATTCCTACAATAATGTCTCTTGTTTAACTTGAACATTGTAAGTAACGTTTAACTTATTTCAGATGCAGCAGATGTTGGAAGACAGTATACTCAGAGAACTAAAAGAAGGTATGTTGCCAAATTCACAAATTTAGATGGTCATTAATTTCTGAAATAAACCACAAATAGTAACTGGCATCCCTTCCCCTTGTTAAAATTTTGTCTAGATATATCTAATAAAAAATGTAAAACATAAACATAGTGAATAAGAGACTTAATCCTCATTTGGTCATCGTGTTTCATACCTTTTTTATTTTTATTTTTTAAGATTTTATTTATTTATTCATGATAGCCACACAGAGAGAGACAGAGAGGCAGAGACACAGGCAGAGGGAGAAGCAGGCTCCATGCAGGGAGCCCGACGTGGGATTCGATCCCG
Organism: Canis lupus familiaris; assembly: GCF_011100685.1. Classification (NCBI taxonomy): domain Eukaryota; kingdom Metazoa; phylum Chordata; class Mammalia; order Carnivora; family Canidae; genus Canis; species Canis lupus. The sequence continues at coordinate 54,791 of NW_023330790.1, read as the reverse complement.
GGTCTCCAGGATCGTGCCCTGGGCCAAAGACAGGCGCCAAACCGCTGTGCCACCCAGGGACCCCTCATACCTTTTTTAAAAACCTGCAGCCTGTATGCCTGTTAGCACTTTTGGCTGTAATCTTCCTTCACTTGTGCCATCGCTATGGAACTGTCAATCTGAAAATGTGGGCGTTCTCAAATTCTTGTTTCTGCTAGTGGTAGAAGACCAAACAGACCAGACTTGTCTCAGTAATACTTAGTTAAGCAATTATATAGTTCATATAGCTGTCCCTTGACAGGTGACATTTCAATCTCCAGCCACTGGTTTTGCCATTGGGTAAAATTCCAGGTTTCTTAGCATGGAATATAAGCACCCAAATCAATTTGGTTCTTGCCACATTGGTGAGCCTTCTCTGTCGCCATTACCCTACTCTGCTGCTTTGCAGAGAGTAATCTTTCAGGTATCAGCCTTCCTATTCCCTCCACAGAAAAGCAGACAATATTGATAGAAAACCAGGATGTCCCTTCTGTGTGTTCTTATAATGTCTTGTTTTAAACCTGCCATGATATATTTGACTCTAGATATTGCCTGTTAGATTTTTCAGTTGATAGTATATGATTGTTCAGGGGTGGACTGTGCCATCAGCTTGCAATCTCATCTTGTAATGAGAAAACCAGAAGCGCTAGTGTTTATCCACAGTAGTAATTAATTCAATGGGCAATCGTGAGCAAACTTGATTTAATAGTAATCTTGTATTTTATATTGTAGTTATATGTAGATATTTTTCATCCTTTTAACACTCAGAAGATTCCAACTTTTTTTTACTAACTTCTAGTTAACTACAAAGTATTTCAGATAAAGAATATTATTCTTTCTCTTTTTCAGTTGCTCATGATTGAGAATCAGGATTCTGTAGATCTTCTCCTTTAGGACCTACTGACGAATCAAATGTAAATCAAGATCTAGTACTGCAAGCATCACGAGAATATGTAGAGATTTTGAATAGAAAGTATATGATCTGAAAGCTATATAGTAAAAGTTTATTACCTAGATGTTTAATATAACATTTTAATTGTTTCCCAGTAAATATCTGATGTACAAAAAATCTTTATTAAAGGAAATTTTGTTATATCGTGTGTAATGAAAGTTTATATATTATTTTAAGCTATGTTTCTTGGCATCTGATTAAATTTAAGCATATTTTCTACATGGAAACCAGCATTATTGAGTTTTACAGGCTCCAATCTGCCCAAGTAGATCGGACCAAGTTGTTGATAATGTTTTGGGGCTGGTAATTGGTAGTTGTTTTTTTTTTTTTTTTGTATTTTCTATGTTTTATTACTAGACATATGGATTTAGACACACATCATTTTGATATACTGCTGCTAAAGCTATCACCAATGTTTGTATGTATTTCAATTTTTATAGTGCCATAAACCCTGTGTATAATTTCAATTTTAAATACTTATTATTCATAGTTCTTTCCTCATGGTGAAAAAGATTTGCCTAAGGCTTTTTATCTTTTCTTTTTTTTTTAATTTACTTTTTGAGAAGAGTCTTAAAATTAGAGAAAAGAAAAAATAGAGAAAACGACCTTTTCCCTCCAGAATGGTTTGAAAGTAAATTGTTAATTTATGCCCAATTCCTGTGGCCCCTATATCCTGCAAGTCAGTACATTCCACATAGCTACCGTACAACCCTGCCAATCAGAAAATCAACACTAATACAATTGTCCCTTGAATAATGTGGAGCTTAGGGGGGCACTGATCCTCTGTGTAAAAATCTGTGAACTTTTGACTCCCCAGGCACTTAACTACTACTAATCTACTGTTGACCAGAATATTGTACCAAAACAGTCAATTAACCTATTTTTTGTGTGTTATATGTATTCCATTCTATATTCTCCTTATAAAGTAAGCTAGAGAAAAATGTTATTAAGAAAAATCAGAAGAGGGTAGCCCGGGTGGCTCAGCGGTTTAGTGCCGCCTTCAGCCCGGGTGTGATGCTGGAGACCCGGGATCAAGTCCCACATCAGGCTCCCTGCATGGAGCCTGCTTCTCCCTCTGCCTGTGTCTCTGCCTCTCTCTCTCTCTCTCTCTCTCTCTCTGCCTCTTATGAATAAATAAAATCTTTTAAAAAAAGATCAGAAGGAAGAGAAAATACATTTACAGTACTGTGTTTTTTAAAAATTGGCATATAAGTACACCCATTCAAACTATGTTAGGTATACATTATGTTTTTAAATTTAAATTCAATTTCCCAACATTTAGAAGGGTCATCGTTTTCAGATAAAGTTTTTGATAATTCATCAGTTGCATGTAACACCAAGTGCTCATCACGTCACATGCCCTCCTTCATGACCATCACTGATTTACCCCATCCCCCCATTCACTTCCCTTTCAGCAACCTTCAGTATGTTTTCTGGAGTTGAGTCTCTCATGGTTTGTCTTCCTCTCTGATTTTTCCCCATTCAGTTTCCCCTCCTTGCACTATTTCTTATATTCCACCTATGAGGGAGACCATATGATCATTGTCTTTCTCCAGTTGACTTGTTTCACTCAGCCTGATACCCTCTAGTTCCATGCCCATTGATGTAAGTAGTAGGTTTTCATCCTTTCTGACGTCTGAGTAATATTCCATTTTGTATGTATATCACATCTTTTTTTTAAAAGAATTCATCTATTTACTCATGAGAGAGAGAGAGAGGCAGAGACACAGGCAGGGGGAGAAGCAAACTCCATGCAGGGAGCCGGACATGGGACTCTTCCCGGATCCCAGGATCATGCCCTGAGCCAAAGGCAGACACTCAACCGCTGAGCCACCCAGGGGTCCCATACCACATCTTCTTTATCCATTCCTCTGTTGAAGGACATCTTGGCTCCTTCCACAGTTTGGGTATTGTGGATATTGCTACCATAAACATTGAGGTGCAGGTGCCCCTTCATTTCACTACATTTGTATCTATGGGGTAAATACCCAGTTGTGCAATTGCTACGTCAACTATCCCCTCTATCATCTAAACCTCATATTCTGGGCAGCCCCGGTGGCGCAGTGGTTTAGCACCGCCTGCAGCTCAAGGTGTGATCCTGGAGACCGGGGATCGAGTCCCACATCAGGCTCCTTTCATAGCATGGAGCCTGCTTCTCCCTCTGTCTGTGTCTCTGCATCTCTCTCTCTCTCTCTCTCTCTCTCTCTGTGTGTGTGTGTCTCATGAATAAATAAAATCTTCTAAAAAAATAAACCTCATATTCTTTTAAAGCTCTGACATTTGTCTGTAGTATCCTTTATAGCAAGGGAAGGTCCTATTCAAAACCATGTACTGAACTAAGATGTTGTGTTTCTTAGTCTCTTTCAGTTTAGAACAGTTCCTTAGTCTTTCCATTGATTTTTGTGACTTTTAATCCTTTGAAGAGTTCATTCCAGTAACGTAGAATGTCTTTTCAGTGTGGGTTTTTCTTACGTATCTTATGTTTCCTTATGATAAAATTAAGATTATATTTATATACATATACATATATGTATTTTAGCAAGAGCACAACTGAACTGGTCCTCTACTCTTCTCATTGCATCATATCACGTGACCTACAGTTTTGATTTGTCCCATGGTTGGTGACGTTGATCGCTGGAGTAGTATCTTCAGTTTTCTTCCCCAGAATGTTAACTTTGCACTTTACAATTAGTATTTTATGGAGAAGTACTTTGAGATATATAAAAACCTCCTTTCTGAGATACCCTGTACCAGGCCACTTCTGCAGATGATGTGCCTCACTTACAGGCTCTGAAAACCCATGCTGGGCTGTTCTTTCCCTGTGTGGATGCCTCCTGAACCTTTGAAGTCTGTGATACCTCATCCTAAGTTACTCACCTTTCAGAGATGCTATGTCTTGAGCTCTAAGACTGTTCAGGTGGCACTCCTACATTTATGCCTTCCCAATTCTGTGCCAGGCTCCAATACCTCCCTCTGGGACACCACCGCTCCTTGTTTCTGTTCCTGTGCTTTTGGACTGAAATCTTTGGGAACGGAAAGGATAAAGGGGGAAAGGGCTCCATAGGTCTTTTATAATCAACTTATGAAGCTTTACAATGCAAAGATTTGGATTGGGATTGCATTGAATCTATAAATATTTTGAAGGGAAGAGACATTTATAATATTGAGTTTTCCAAACAATATTTTAATTGCTCTACTCTCAGTGTTTAAAAAAATTTCTTATAAAGATCCTGCAAGATATATTTTAGATTTATTTTCAGTTATTTGATACTTTTGATCCTATTTTAAATTATTTTTAAAAATCAACTTCATTTCCTGTGTATAGCTTATAGAAATAAAAATACTTTGCATATTGAGCTTCTATCAGCTCAGCTATCTTTTTTTAAGATTTATTTATTTATGATAGATGGAGAGAGAGAGAGAGAGAGAGAGAAAGAGAGAGGCAGAGACACAAGAGGAGGGAGAAGCAGGCTCCATGCCGGGAGCCCAATGCAAGACTTGGGCTTGCAAGATGCTGGGACTCCAGGATCATGCCCTGGGACAAAGGCTGGTGCCAAACCGCTGAGCCACCCAGGGATCCCCAGGATCAGCTATCTTGATAAACTATCTTACTATTTCTCATAGTTCTGGAGTCTAGGAAGTCCAAAATCAAGGCACTGACAGATTAGTGTCCAGTGAGGGTCTGCTTCCTGGTTCATGAGTGCCTGTCTTCCTCCTATGTCTTCATAAGGGACAGGGTCAAGGGAGCTCACTCCAGCCTCCTTTAGAAGGGCACTAATCTCAAATCAGGAGGACTACACCTTCATGACTTAATCACTTACCAAAGGCATCACCTCCAAATATCATCACATTGAACACTAAGACTTAAAACCTGAGTTTGGAGGAGTGGGTATAGAAATATTCAGTGTAGAGCAAGGCTGTTCCTTGTTCTTGGCCATATAGACTTCACAATATGGGTGCTTGCAATATGGTTCACAATAATCTCTTGTGATACTTGTATATCTGTGGCATCAGTTCTTTTATCTCCTATTTTATTTTATTTTATTTTATTTTATTTTATGGAGTTAAAAGTTTTTTCTACTTGAGTATAGTTAACCCGTTACAGTAGTTTCAGGTGTACAGCATAGGCATTCGGTTTCTGTATGCATTATACTATGCTCACCACAAATGTAGCATCCATGGATTTTTTTAAGCCACTTTTAAAATAAAAAGGATTTTACTTAAGAGAGCACAAGGAATTCGGCCTGAGATTTAAAGAGAAAACAGCTGGAATGCTACAGTGAAAAGAGTTTTCACTTCTATCAAAGTAGGAAGACAGAAAAAATAAAAAGCATCCAAGGGGGAGGAGGCCCCGCAAAGAGCCTGGCTCAGACCTGGCGGCAAGTGACCCCAGTACAGGAAAGGCCAGTCCCAGAGATGCAGGTTTACCAATCTTCCCGGAAGGAAAGGCACTTGCAGGGAGTTCGGGCAGGATCCCAGGATGGGCAGGGATGCCCTCAGGCTCCCAGGGGCACTAACAGAGGAACTGCGCCCCAAGGGAGAGGGCGCCACATACTATGGGCCGAGCTCCCTAAAGGGCTGCAGCATGCGCCCGGAGGGGCCAGGAGCGGCTCAGGCGGCGGCTCCGCTTCGAGGGGGCTGCATGGCCCAGGAGCGTGATTCCACCGGCACAGACCCCAGATCCCAGGGCACCAGGGGAAGCAGCCCAGGATCTGGCACTCCCCCCGGGACAGGCGGAAGCCGAGAGAACACACGGCAGTAAGGAGGCTCCTGCTCTGGGTGCAGCCCGCCTGTGGAGCACCCAGGCCCCTTCGGACTGGGAGCTGTGGTAATTACTGCGGGAGCTGACTCCAGGGCTGGAGACCTGGCCGCCGCCACTGTTGTTCCTCCTATTGTCACTTTTTACCAGGGACTCAGCAGGGGCCTCATAGGATAAACAGCTCCCACTGAGCCCTGCACCTGGCAGGGGGCTGGGCAGCTCCCCCAGGTGCACACACCTCTGAGAATCAGCATTGCTTGTAGAAGCAGGCCCATGCCCCAGAAGACCAGCTGGAAGGACAGGGAAAGCAAGTTCTTGACCAAAGCAGTGCTGGAAACTAACAGGGGAAGTCGAGGGATTTACAATATATAGAATCAGAGGATACTCCCTCTTGTTTTTTGTTTTCTGTTTCCTGCCTCCCCCCCCCCTTTTTTTTCTCTCTCTATCTTTCTCCTTTTTCCAGTACAACTTGTTTCTGGCCACTCTGCACTGAGAAAAATGACTAGAAGGAAAAATTCACCACAAAGGAAAGAATCAGAAACATCCTCTCTCCCATAGAGTTACAAAGTTTGGAATACAATTCAAATTCAGAAAGCCAATTCAGAAACACAATTCTAAACCTACTGGTGGCTCTAGAAATAAGGATAAGGGATTTAAGATACTTCATGACTGCAGAATTGAGATCTCATCAGCCTGAAATTAAAAATCAATTAAATGAGATGCAATCCAAACTGGAGGTCCTAACAATGAGGGTTAACGAGGTAGAAGAACCAGTGAGTGACATACAAGACAAGTTGATGGCAAGGAAGGAAGCTGAGGAAAAAAGAAAAAAAAAAAGATCACGAGGAAAGGTTAAGGGAAATAAATGACAGCCTCAGCAGGAAAAAATCTACGTTTAATTGGGGTTCCAGAGGGCACCGACAGAGACAGAGGACCAGAAGGCATATTTGGACAAATCATAGCTGAGAACTTCCCTTACTTGGGAAGGGAAACAGGCATTCAGATACAGGAGATAGATTCCCCCCCACCCCTGCCCTGGGGAAATGAATAAAAACCACTCAACACCTCGACCTTTAATAGTAAAACTTACAAATTCCAAAGATAAAGAGAAGATCCTTAAAGCAGCAAGAGACAAGAAATCCCTAACGCTTATGAGCAGAAGTATTAGAATAACAGCAGAGCTCGCCACAGAGGCCTGGCAGGCCAGAAAGTGCTGGCAGGATATAGTCAGGGTCCTAAATGAGAAGAACCTGCAGCCAAGAATACTCTATCGAGCAGGAGCTCATTCAGAATAGGAGAGATAAAGAGCTTCCAAGATAGGCAGAAACTGAAAGAATATGATGAGCACCAAACCAGCTCTGCAAGAAATATTAAGGGGGACTCAGTAAAAGAAAGAGGTAGTCCAAGGAAACAATCCACAAAAACAGGAACTGAATAGGTATCATGATGACACTAAATTCATATCTTTCAATAGTAATTCTGAACGTGAATGGGCTTAATGACCCCATCAAAAGGTGCAGGGTTTCTGACTGGATAAAAAAGCAGGCCCCATCTACTTGCTGTCTACAAGAGACTCATTTTAGACGTAAGGTCACCTACAACCTGAAAATAAAAGGTTGTGGAACAATTTGCCATTCAAATGGTCCTCAAACGACAGCAGGGGTAGCCATCCTTATATGAGATGAATTAGTTTATCCCAAAGACTGTAGTAAGAGATGAACAGTGACACTATATCATACTTAAAGGATCTATACTAGAAAGGACCTAACAATCATAAATATATATGCACCTAATGTGGGTGCTGCCAAGTATATCAATCAGGTAGTAACCAATGTTAAGACATACTTAGATAATAATACACTTATACTTGGTGAGTTGAACACAGCGCTTTCTATAATCAACAGATCTTCGAAGCACAACATCTCCAAAGAAACGAGTGTTAAATGATACACTGGACCAGATGGATTTCACAGATATTTATAGAATCCTACATCCAAACACAACTGAATACACATTCTTCCCAAATGCACATGGAACTTTCTCCAGAATAGGCCACATACTGGGTCACCAATCAAGTCTTAACCGATACCAAAACATTGGGATTGTCCCCTGCATATTTTCAGACCATAATACTTTGAAATTAGAACGAAATCACAAGAAGTAGTTTGGATGGATTTCAAACAGGTGGAGGTTAAGGACCATCTACTAAAATATGAAAGGGTCAACCAGGAAATTAGAGAAGAATTAAAAAGATTTGTGGAAACTAGTGAGAATGAAGATACAACCATTCAAAATCTTTGGGATAGAGCAAAAGGAGTCATGAGGGGGAAATACATCACAATACAAGCATCCGTCTCAAAACTGGAAAAAACTCAAATACAAAAGCTAACCTTACACCTAAAGGAGCTGGAGAGAAACAGCAAATGAAACCTTCACCCAGCAGAAGATGACAACAAAGATTCGAGCAGAACTCAATGAAATAGAGACCAGAAGAACTGTGGAGCAGATCAACAAAACCAGGAGTTGGTTCTTTGAAAGAGTTAATAAGATAGATAAACCATTAGCCAGCCTTATTAAAAAGAAGAGAGAGAAGACTCAAATAAATAAAATAATGAACGAGAAAGGAGAGATCACCATCAATACCAAGGAAATACAAACGATGTTAAAAACTTACGCCAATGAATTAGGCAATCTAGAAGAAATGGACGCATTTCTGGAAAACCACAAACTACCAAAACTAGAACTGGAAGAAATAGACAACCTGAACAGGCCAATAACCAGGGAGGAAACTGAAGCAGTCATCAAAACCCTCCCAAGACACAAAAGTCCAGGGCCAGATGGCCTCCCAGGGGAATTCTATCAATACTTTAAGAAGAAACCATACCTATCCTACCAAAGCTGTTCGGAAAGATAGAAAGAGATGGAGTACTTCCAAACTCATTTTATGAGGCCTGCATCACCTTAATTCCAAAACCAGACAAAGACCCCACAAAAAGGAAAATTATAGATCAATATCCCTGATGAACACAGATGCAAAAATTCTCAACAAGACAGTAACCAATAGGCTCCAACAATACATTAAAAAGATTATTCACCATGACCCAGTGGGATTTATCCCCGGGATACAAGAATAATGTCATGAAAATACTTTGTATGATACTATATTGACAAATAGATTTTACCACACATTCTTCCAAACCCACAGAATGTATAACACCAAGAGTGGATCATAATATAAACTATGGACCTTGAGTAATAATGATGTATCAGTGTCGATTCATCAGTTGTGACAAGTGCCCCCCTCCCCTGCCCGCTGGAAAATCTTGACGTAAGAGAGGCTCTCTCTCTGTCTCTCTGTCTCTCTCTGTGTGTGTGTGTGTGTGTGTGTGTGTGTGTGTGTGTGTGTTTTGGGTGAGACAGGTATGTGGGAAATCTCTACTTTTTCCTCAACTTTTCTGTGACTCAAAAACTGCTCTGGAAAAAAAAAAAAGCCCTAATAATTAATTAGTTGAGCTGCAGAAGAAAAGTCTGAGCTAGCAGAGGTTAGTTCATGAGGTTTAAGGAAAGAAACTATCTCTATGACATAAAAGTGCAAGGTGAAGCAGCAAGTGCTGATGCAGAAGCTGCAGCAAGGTATCCAGAAGTTGTAGCAAAGAGAATTAATGAAGGCAGCCACACTGAACTGCAGATTTTCAATGTAGATTAAACAGCCTCATAGTGGACGTTAGGACTTTCATAGCTAGAGAGAAGTCAATGTCTGGCTTTAAAGCATCAAAGGACAGGCTGACTCTCTAAGTTAGGGGCTAATGCAGCTGGTGACTTTAAGCCAAAGCCAATGCTCATTTACTATTATGAAATTCCTAGGGCCCTTTAGAATTATGCTAAATCCCTTCTATCTGTGCTCTATAAATGGAACTGCAAAGCCTAGATGACCGTACATATATTTATGACATGGTTTCTTGAATGTTTTAAGTCCACTGTTGAACTGACTGCTCAGAAAAAAAAAGATTCGTTTCAAAATATGACTGCTCACTAACAACACACCTGGGCACCCAAGGGCTTTGACAGAGAGGTACAGTGAGATTAATGCTGTTTTTCTACCTCTAATACAACATCCATTCTGCAGCCCATGGATCAAGTGGTCATTTTCAACTTTCAAGGCTTAATATTTAAGAAACACATTTCATACAGCTATAGATGCCATAGATACTGATTTCTCTGATGGATGTGGGAAAAGTCCATTGAAAGCCTTCTGGAAAGGACTGACCACGCTAAATGCTATTAAGAACATTTGTGATTCGTGAGAAGCATTCAAAATATCAACAGAAATAGGAATTTGGAAGAAGTTGACTCTAAACCCCAGGGATGACTTTGAGGGGCTCAAGACTTCAGTGGAGGAAATAACTGCAAATGGGGTGGAAACAGCAGGAGAACTAGAATTAGAGGTAGAACCTGAAGATGTGACTGAACTGCTGCAATCTCATAATAGAACTTGGATGAAATAAGTCAGTTAGATAAAGATCAATACCATATCATTTCACTTATATGTGGAATTTAAGAAATAAGACAGATGAACATAGGGGAAGGGAAGACAAAAAAGAGAAGCAAACCACAGGAGACTCTTATCTACAGAGAACAAACTAATGGTTTCTGGAGGGGAGATGGGCGAACAGGGTGATGAGCATTAAGGGGTGCATTTGTGATGAGCACATGATGTTATACATTAGTAAGGAATCACTGTACTCTACTCCTGAAACCAATATTGCACCACATACTAACCAACTAGAATTTAAGCAAAAACTTAAAAATTTTTAAAAGTACTAATGCCAAAAATGATGGCTTTAAAAGTGGGGGGAAAAAAAACCTCAACCGATAGTGAGTTGCTTCTTATGGATGAAAAAAGAATATGATTTCTTGAGACGCAACCTATTCCTACTCCTGGGAAAGAATCTGTAAAGACTGTTGAAATGGCAATAAGGGATTCAGAATATTACATAAACTTAGTTGATAAAGCAGCAGCAAGGTTTGAGAAGACTGACTCCAATTTTGAAAGAGGTTGTACTGCGGGTAAGATGCTATCAAATAGCACCATATCCTACAGAGAACTGTTCATGAAAGGAAGAGCCAATTGATGTAGCAAATTTCATTGCTGTCTGATTTTAGCAAATTGGCACAGCTACTCCAACCTTCAGTGACTACCAGATGCGGACTTTAAAATAACTGTGATTGGGCAGCCCCGGTGATGCAGCGGTTTGGTGCCGCCTGCAGCCTGGGGTGTGATCCTGGAGACCTGGGATCAAGTCCCACATCGGGCTCCCTGCGGGGAGCCTGCTTCTACCTCTGCCTGTGTCTCTGCCTCTCTCTCCCTCTGTGTTTCTCATGAATAAATAAATGAATTCTATTAAAAAAAAGTCTCTTTTCTTACTTCTCTCTTTTTATTTTCTCTTCAAATATATTCATCTCTTTTGTTTCTTAAATTCCACATAAGTGAGATCATACAGTATTTGTCTTTCTCAGACTGACTTATTTCCCTTAGCATTATATTCTCCAACTCTGTCCATAGCATGACAGATGGCAACATTTCATTCTTTTTCATGGCTGAGTAATATTTCTCGCTCTGTGTGTGTGTGTGTGTGTGCACGCGCACGCACACATACACACACACACACACCCCCAACACCTTCTTTATCCATTAATCCGTTGATGGACGTTCGGGCTTTGTCCATAGTTTGGCTTTTGTTGATAATACTGCAACAAACATTGGGGAGCATGTGCCCTTTGTGATCACTGCATCTGTATCTTTGGGGCAAAAACTCAGTAGTGCAGTTTCTGGGTCATAGGGTAGCTCTATTTTTAACTTCTTGAGGACCCTCTGCATTGTTTTCCACAGTGGCTGCACAAGCCTGCGTTACCACCTACAGTGGAAAAAGACTCCCCTTTCTCCACATCCTCACCAACATCTGCCATTTCCTGATTTGTTCATTTTAGCCATTTTGACAGGTATGAGGTAAGTAGCTCATTGTGGTTTTGATTTGCGTTTCCTTGATGCTGGGTGATGTTGAGTGTCTTAACATGGCTGTTAATTAGCATATTTACACCACTGATATTTAACATGATCCTGAGTATAGTTAGATCAATATCTACCATATTGGTTACTGTTGTCTGTTATTGCCCTTGTTCTTTGTTTATTTTTATGTCTTCCAGTGTTTTCCTGCTTCCTTTGGTTTTAATTCAACATTTTGTGATTGCATTTTCTCTCCCTCCTTAGTATCTAGATTATGCTTCTTTTCTTATTTTTTAAAGAGTTTGCAGGATGCATTTATAAAGAATCCAAGTGCCCTCACAGGCTTCACACACAATACACATTCCTCAGAACAGAGTATTCTCAATTCCTCCTTCTCATGCCGTAGGGCCCTCATCTCACTTACTCATAAGCTGTGATCGCTGAGTACTTGGTTGCTGGTTTTTGAGCAAACCATTGTCTGTTGGGTCAATTAGGAATTCAAAAATTGTTTTATTTCACTTTTCTTTACTCATTTTCTTTTTTTAATAATAAATTTATTTTTTATTGGTGTTCAATTTGCCAACATACAGAATAACACCCAATGCTCATCCCATCGAGTGCCCCCCTCAGTGCCCATCACCCATTCACCCCCACTCTGGATAGTACATGTATTTTAGAGTAACTTTATTATAGATTCCAATGGTAAATTGGAACATATTAACGTTGAGAATTGAGAATTAATTTTGAGACTTGAATTTGAGAATTTGAACTATTGAAATTTAGGGAGCCTTTCTGAATCTTAATTACATGTATGAAGAAACAACCTGAGGATTAATTGTGAGAACAGGTGCGAGAATATCCAGTGTACCGTTTTGTGTAAATATTTGCATATGACTTTTCTTTTATGGAATTAGCCCGTGGCACTTATTTCAAGCAAAGGATTGGCATTATGCATGGAGGAACCCACTTTCTGTGATCATTTATTATTTATTTATTTTTAAAGATTTTATTCATTTATTCATGAGAGACACACAGAGAGGCAGAGACACAGGCAGAGAGAGAGAGAAGCGGGCTCCCCACGGATGTGGGACTTGATCCCAAAATTCCGGGATCATGCTCTGAGCCAAAGGCAGAAGCTCAACTACTGAGCTGCCAAGGTGTCCCTCTGTGATCATTTAAATTTAGATCTGCACATCACTTTCCATTCATGTCATGCTATGTTCTAACTCTTCTCCAAAGAGTTATTTATAATAGAAACTACCTATGGCTGCTTGTTTAAGACAGGTGACACACATACAGTCTTCTTTCACTATTGTTGTTACCGGTTTCCCTATATTTCCAGAGAGAGCTATCCACCTTCAAGGGAGTGGACATTTTTATGAACATTCTGTGCAGTGACTGTTGTTATGTTTTGAAATAGCAAAGAGATATTTCTCTAATTTCATGAGTTGGTTGAAGGCTATTAAGATTCTATTGATTAAAACTAAAAAGCCACCATCTTAACCAAGTGATCAAACTTATCTGACCCATAATTGGATCCAAGTAATAGCATGCACCTCCTGGCTGATCACTAAGAAGGGCACAATATCATCTCTGTAGTAATCCACCAAATAAAGTTTGTCTTTAATTCAATCTTGAAGAAACAAGCAGAAAAATTTCCATTGAGGAACATCGTAGCTGGCTTAGACTCTTCAAAAAAAGTCAAGATCATGAAATGACCAAAAAAAAAAAAAAAGACTGGTCTATTTTAGATTAAGGAGACAACAGTGATATGAAAAATGAATGATTCTTTATTGGATAGCAGATTTTGAGGGGAAAGGAGGTTCTATAAGGGCTGTAAGAAACAATTTTGTGGGAAACAGAAATATGAAGAGGGCTTATATGATAGATAATAATTTCACATTAAGGTAAAAATTCTTGGGAGTGAAAATAGAACAGCTTTATGGGAGAATGTCCTGTTCTTTGAAGATATGTGCTGAATAATCAAGAGGGGAAGTGTCATGTCTGCCACTTCCTTTTAAGTGTTTTAGTGAAACTGTGTGTGTGTGTGTGTGGGTGATATATAGAGGGAAAATGATATAAGCAGATGTAGCAAAATATTGACACTGGTGAATATAGGAAAAGGAACCTGTGGGTGTTTACAGTAATGTCCTTGTAATATTTTCAAAGACTTGAAAGTTTTCAAAATAAAATGCTGGGTAATGAAACAAATACCAGGTTTACATTTATGTATGAATACTTCTCAAGAGAAGAATGTTAACTCTAGTAAGATGACAGAAATATGATCGAAAATGATTTTTGGTTTACGTATCCATCTAGTTGGTCAACCAAAAAAATCTCAATTATCCTTCATTATTCTTTCCTGATCTTACTCTGACATTCTATTTATCAGCAATCCCATCCACTCTCCCTTGACAGCAGTTACATCGCCTCCCTCTCTACTGCTACCACCTTAGCCCAACCTCCACCATCATAGGTACCCTGGTAATAGAGGTGACTCACCTGGAAGCTTCCCCTCCTGCCCTCCCTCGATCCACTCTCCCAAAAGCAGTTAGAGTAAATTTTTAAAATTATAAATTAAATCATGCTCCCTACCTCTGCTTATAACTCTCTGATGGCTTCTAATCCCACTTAGAAAAATAAAGTTCAAATTCCTATCTCCATGACCAGTCTTCTACCTCCATCCCTGACCTCTGCTCAGGAGGAGCTTTTCCTTTCTGGCCTCGCTGTCCCTCCACTATTCTAAACTTCTTCCTGCGCAAGTTTCCCTGTCTCTACCTGGAGTGCTCCATCTCTTCTTTGTGACATAGCTGGTCCTTTCTTGTCCTTCATAGCTCAGTTCAAATGGCACCTCCTCTGTGAGGCTTCCTGTAACTCTCCAAACTGAAGTAGTGCTCAGTCTCTCATCCGCACATTGCCTAGCCTTCTTCCTCTGAATTTTACATATTATTATCTGTCATTTTATATTTTTTTTTTTTCTTTTTTTTTTTTTTTTTTTTATTGGTGTTCAATTTACTAACATACAGAATAACACCCAGTGCCCATCACCCATTCACTCCCACCCCCCGCCCTCCTCCCCTTCTACCACCCCTAGTTCGTTTCCCAGAGTTAGCAGTCTTTACGTTCTGTCTCCCTTTCTGTCATTTTATATTTTTGTTTATTGTCCGTCTTCATGAAACTTATGGAGCTTCACAAGAACAGGCATACTGTTGGCCTTGTTTGCTGCTGTACTTTTAGCCACTCAAGCAGTACCTGCTACATTTAGATGCTCTAGAATTGTTGAATGAACTAAAGAAAAGGTAACAGTCTATAAATTACTGTGGAGGTATATCAGGAAGAGGCTAGCCAGAAACACAGAATCCATGCTAGTTATTAAAACAAAAAGGAATGTGTTTCAGGGGATCGTGTCCAGGGGTGACGAACTGAGAAGCCAAGCAAGCTCCGTGAGATTATTAGCCACCATCACCCCTAGACTGGGGGCAAATGGAAGAAGTTATGCAGCTGAAGCTCCAGAAAGGTGTCGACTGAAACTGAAACTACAGAGAAGCATATTACTGATAGAGAAGCCTCCGAAGGCAGGGAAGAAGGAGGGGATAACCTATATATTCCTTTTCTTTGCTGTCTAGTCTCTGCTCAGTTGGAACCCAGGCAGAAGCTAGCAGACCCAAGAACTTGGGAAGCATAATCTGTGTACCAGGTCCCCTCCCTAACAGGCGGCAGGATGGGGGGCAAGGTTGGAATGAGGGCAGACTGAGCAGATCCCTCCTGGAGCAGGAACCTCTCATTGGGATGCCTGGGTGGCCCAGCGGTTGAGTGTCAGCCTTTGGCTCAGGTCGTGATCCTGGGGTCCCAGGATCGAGTCCTGCATCAGGCTCCCTTCAGGGAGCCTGTTTCTCTCTGTGCCTGTGTCTCTGCCTCTCTCTGTGTCTCTCATGAATAGATAAATAAAATCTTTAAAAAAAAGGAACCTGTCATTGAATGAGAAAAATAAAAACACATCCCAAAGCATTTATTCTTTTTTTTTCGCCTTTTTTTTAAAGATTTCATTTATTTATTCATGATACAGAGAGAGAGGGAGAGAGGCAGACACACAGGCAGAGGGAGAAGCAGGCACCATGCCGGGAGCCCAACGCGGGACTTGATCCCCGGTTTCCAGGATCACGCCCTGGGCCAAAGGCAGGCGCTGAACCACTGTGCAACCCAGGGATCCCCTAAAGCATTTATTCCTTATCAGTGAAGGACGAGTTCTATTTAGGGGATCGGGATTGCTTGAGAATATCCAAAACATCTGGTAACAGAAAAAAAATAGACTATTTATTGTGGTCTTTTTCTGGGTGAACTGTTGACCCCTTGTTTTAATTTTTTAGCTATTTCAACTGTCTGGAGGTTAGCAAAAATTGTGTTACCTTACTATTAAAACATAAATAATATATTTTAAATCCTGTGTTTCCTGACTTGAAAGATACTGAGTAGTGTTCTGGCCCACATCTTTCTGGATTTTTAAGTATACACATTATTAGAAAGTAAAAATCACCAAAACATGCTTAATCATAAATTGCATTGATCCCAATCCACTTAAACTCTAGAATTCCTTAAAATTTGCAAAGATAGGAATCAGCAATTGAAGGAGGCCATGTCTATCTGGTCAATTGTGTCCTTGAAGCCACTGGCCCAACTGTGAGGTTGTGAAAGCAAGCCAGCTTGTGGACCTGCAGCTCCTTCTAGCAGGGTCAACCAGTTCTCCTCTTCCCACTCTTCCTCTACATGCCTGTCGTTTTATTTATCTTCCTGTTCCCTTCAGATGCAATAGGGATAGGAAGTACAATATCTCAGTACCTCCTCATGCCTCTGTCCTTCTCAAAATATCATGAAAGAAAACACAAAACAGAAAATATCCCAGATAACAGCTGTCCTAAGGGAAGCTACACTTCTACAAAATGAAAGTAAATGACTTTATATTTTGGTATATAAATATACCTGTGATGTTATATGGAACAGGCAAAGATTCTACTTAGGGTTCTAATCCCCCCAAGCTCATTAAGTAAGGGAAGAGGGAGGTTAAAGGAGGCACTGTTCAAAGGGTATGTCAATGTTCTTTTAAAAGTAATGGGTTGGACATATAAATCATAGGAGTAATGTTGTACAAAATAGTGAATGAAATATTTATACATTCCATTGAAGCTTAGCATGTGTTCCAGAGGGAGATGTCCTAGAGAGATGGGTCTTCCCCTTTGTTCTGAATCTATTTTTCCAATTGCTCTGACACAGCTGTTGGCTTCACAATCATTCTGAAGTTGATTAGATCAGAAAGCAAAGGCTTGCCTGCTCAGCATGACCAATGATAAACATCAAGGTTGTGGGTATTCCAGGCTTGTAGTCTATATATTGAAGTTGTTTTTGGTGTTTTGTGGGTCTTCGAGTGGTTCTCTAAATTTTCATCCTCCTGTATTTATATATCATTTGTAACTGAAAGAGTACAGCATAATGTGCATTGCATACACTTGCATAAACTCTACCAATCAAGTTTGAAAATGGCTGTCAGATTTATGGAGCACAACTACAATTACATTCATACACATGTTCAGCTACAAAGCAGAAATAGAACCTTGTTACCTTTGTTTTGCTTGTTTTAATAAAACAAAACATTTGAATTTAACTTCAAGGAAGTAAATTGCTACCTGCTGAGAAATTCTTTTGACTTGCTGTTGGAATGATTTAATGTTTCCAAAGCATGGTGTAGGTGAGCCTGAGTGAAGATTCTTTTATGTCCAAAGGTCAGAGAGGTTTATAAAAATTCCTAAGAATAATCAGAGATGGGGATCCCTGGGTGGCTCAGCGGTTTGGTGCCTGCCTTTGGCCCAGGGCGTGATCCTGGAGTCCTGGGATCGAGTCCTGCATCGGGCTCCCAGCATGGAGCCTGCTTCTCCCTCCTCCTGTGTCTCTGCCTCTCTCTCTCTCCCTCCCTCCTTCCATGTCTATCATGAATAAATAAATAAATAAATAAATAAATAAATAAATAAATAAATAAATAAAAATCTTTAAGAAAAAGAATAATAAGAGATACTATACTAAGTGCTTTGCAATCACTATTTTATTTAATCTTCACAAAAACTCAAAGAGGGAAATACGGTTTTTATTTTCTGTTTTATAGATGTGGAGATTGAGGCTCTTAGATGTCTTCCTGAGATCTGGGTTAGCCTTTAGCACAGGTTCTGACCTCAGGTCCATCTGAGAACAAAGCTGCAGGTAGGGTAGTATTTTAGTGAAGTGCTTTTCTTCTTTTTAAAGAATTCTCCCAAGTGAGTATTGGTCTCTGGGTCTCTGTGACTATGAGCTTGGTCTGGAATGATTTGAGGTGGCATGGAGAACCAAACCTGGGTCTTTGCCAGCAACAGCATTGCTTCCACTTGCCTTTCTCAAGTCCCATTGCCAGCTTGGCTCCTTGAATGCTTTATCTTGCCATAGGTACCCAGTCTCGAAATGTAGGCTCTAAAGTCAATGTCATTTTAACTATGTCATCGGGAATAGCCAGCTGAGTTATTGAGTCATACAATTGTAGGGTTGGACATGACCTTATAGACCATCTGATGTAACCTCTCTTTCTCCAGGTGATCAGGCTGGTGGTCTCTAGGGAATGAAGAATTTGTCTAAGTCAAACTAGTGGGGTGGGGGCAGTCTGAATGAGAAACCACATATATTCACTCTTTCAACCATAAGGTATTAGTACACGCCATGTACTTTACCTTGGCAATAGATATTTTCCTCTTGACACTATAGTATACTATGTTGAAACGCCATTAAAGAAATAAATATTGAATAAGATTTTTTTTTACTTTTTAAAAATATTTTATTTTTTTATTCATGAGAGACAGAGAGAGAGAAAGAGGGGGGAGGGAGAAGCAGGCTCCAGGCAGGGAGCCTGACATGGGACTTGATTCCGGGTCTCCAGGATCATGCCCTGGGCTAAAGGCGGCACTAAACCGCTGAGCCACCTGGGCTGCTCAAGATTTTGTTTTTTAATTTTTAGAGAAAGGAGCTGTTTTTCATTTATTTTAAAATCCTTACTTGAAAAATCATTGATCATTCCTCATCAAAAAGAGAAACAGAAAATGAAATCGTTGTCTTAGAATATCCAGCAATAAAGATAAGCTCACAGGAGACCAAGACAACTCTTAAGGGTTTTTTTTTTTTTTCTACTCATTCAAATATTACTACTTTGTAGGAATTTGGGTAAGAATCTGGAGGCTAAATCTCGATACACAGTTCCTTTAAGCTAATATAATTGCAACAACAACAAAAAATGAGGAGTGGGCACGGAGGAGGATATCATATCCTAGATACTGACATTTCAAATAGCAGTAGTTGTGTGTTTCAGATGGGTACAGGCCGATGGGACACATGCCCTATAATAACCAGTACATTGCGGGTGTGTTTTGATGTCCTCTGCTCTTCTCACAAAATTTAAATCTGTTTATATAGTTCTTTGGCACAGTCATAGGACAAGAAGGCTACCTCCCCTGAAAGACCCTTCCTAATCACCAAAACTAAATTTAACCATCCTGTCACTACCAAATGTTTCCCTCTCAATCAACTCACCTTCCTTATTTTCTGCCTAGTGCTTATGGCTATCTGGAATTGTCTAGTTAGTCTACTTATTTACCTGCTTCTTGCCCATCCCAGCCACTCACATCCAAATGTGAAAGTGGGGATTTCATCGGTTCTGTTCACCACTGTTTTTCTGAGTCCAGCTGGGAGCCTGACACATTACCACCAAGCAATAAATGTCTGTTCAATAGATGCATGAGTTTGCAATGGCACAGACTTGACCTGAAGTATTTTCTCTGAGGGAGATAGAGTAACATAGGGACTGGGGAGGAGAACTTGGAGCTCTAAGTGGCTAAACAGCAAAGTGCGCTGTCCTGAGAATGTCGCGGCACCTCGGGAACCTGCACTTGATCTCCAGAATACCATGGGCTTACATTTCCCTGGACCAGGAGCTGCCCTGCTGAGAGTTCCATAGAGACTCTGGTCTCTTTGCCTACCGAGTCTAAGCATACTTGCATGTAGGTTAGCAGTGGGACAGCAATATGGTAATAATATGTGTGGGATGGATAGAAGGTATGTCTAGAAGGGATACTCCCCTGAGCTGTGAGAATCATCCTGGTGTGACTCAGGATCTGGGATACCCTATTAATTCCCCTTTGACAGATAAATAATAGATACCAGAACATACTCTATGGGATAGTACATTGTTAATTTTATAGTGATTCATCTGTAATCAGAAGTTCTGGGATACTCTCCTATTCTACCATAATTTAGTTATGATTTGATAATATCATTAGTACTTACGGAATACTGAATCTGCTAATATATTAGTAGGGATATTATAATCTGCTATTGTATTAATTTTTAGTTTGAGAAGGGGCATATGTTTTAAAACACAAGTGAAACATGAAAGTGGCATCGGGTTATCTGAAATTTATCATCATGTGTAATATATTTCTAATGTAAAACATATTTAATTAAGATATATCATCCATTGGTGTCAGAACTGGCAAATGATCCTATATATAAAACATATATATTTATGAATAACCGCGATATTGATCCCTTCAAATAAAATTGAGAATGTTCTTTTCTCCTCCTCCTCCTCCTCCTCCTCCTCCTCCTCCTCCTCCTCCTCCTCCTCCTCCTCCTCCTCCTTCTTCTTCTTCTTCTTCTTCTTCTTCTTCTTCTTCTTCTTCTTCTTCTTCTTTGCTTTAAAGCATTCCACTTTAGAATGTAAAGTCCTAAGTCCATCTTTAAAGATTTATTTGAAATTCTTGAATTTTTTTTTTTTAATTTAAGCATCACTGTTTATAGGGCTCATTTGGTGGCAGGCAACAGAGACTATCTTTGGCTAACAGCAGTAGAAGCCATTTATTGAAATGATAAGTAGATTGTGAAATCAAAGGCCTCTCAGAGAAGAGCTGAATTTGAGAGATCAAGGAGCAGGAACTAATGAGGATTCTGTTCAGAGCATCACTGTGATGAGGAAGAAATGTCAACCATTTTGCATCCTGTGGTCACTCAAGACAAACAGTTTTGGGAAATACATCTGATTGGTTCAGCTGAGTCAGATGCCCAGCCCTCCTATGGGTGGGAGACCATCTTTAATAAAAATTTAGAAATACAGAGGGACTTCCCCAGGGAAAAATTAGCATGCTGCCAGCACTAAATAAACATGAGAGAGAGAGAGAGAGAGAGAGAGAGAGAGAGAGAGAGAGAGAGATATGCTGGGCAAGCAAAAACACAAATATCCACTATAGTAAATGAGTTAATCCTGTCAGTTTCCCATAATTTGTTCTCAGAAGCATGGGAAATAATCTCTCATACTGATCACATCACCTTGAACAATGATAAAAGAATAAACTTAGATTAAATCTTAGTGTTGATTACGGTACAATACAGCCAGTGCGTTAAAAAGAAATATTAATTGATGGTGACATGGTAGGAAAGTGGAAGGAAATTAATATTTGGAGAGAGCCAAGTGTTATGCTAATTGCTTTGCTGGAGCCTCTCATTTAATATTCATGATGATTACAGGAAGAAGACATTTTAAACTTATCTTGCTGATAGGGAAACTGAGGATCAGAAAGATTAAGCAACTTCTTTTCAAGGTCACATACTTAATGGCATACAAATAGAACGATGTGGTACAAGTGTTGTATTACTGTCAATACAATTCCAAAGGAAAACAACATGTAATTGTTAGTCTGCCTTGCTGATGTGATGTTGCTGTTGTCACGGATAATTACTACATAACTCCTCTTTGTTGGACCATCATGTTATCTTGAAACCTAATGAAATATAAGCATCTCTTCTCTTTTGCCAGTATTGTTAGGATTATGAATATTACCACCAAATAGTGTTCTCCCTCTCTTATTTTGCTAAAAATCTCAGTTGCCAATTTTTTATTTTAGGCCAGCCATATTATTGGTAAGCCTTTTATTTTAGGTCACGTTTCCTAAAAGCAGGCCTTGGGGGAGACATTTGGGTCTCAGTGATTTACTGTAAGAGTGATTTTCAGGAAGCAAATGGGAAAAAAATAAATAAATCAGGGAAGTGAGGGAAGCAGAATAGGAAAGAGAAAAGAGTCAAGCAAGGATGTGCTCTCAGGGGAAAACAATCAGCTCTGTCCTGATCTTTGGGGGTCCTGGAACCTAAGTCATATTAGAAAGTATTTCTCTCTGGAAAGTGGGGACTCTGGGTAATTATCTGGAGGCAGGGCAGCTGTGAGCTCTTATGCACAGGAGCTGGGGGATGGGTGTACCGGCTCTATAAAGGGGATCTGGGTTGTTTTGTTTTGTTTTGTTTTGTTGTTTTGTTTTTTAAGATTTTATGTACTTATTCATGAGAGACCTAGAGAGAGAGGCAGAGACACGGGCAGAGGGAGAAGCAGGCTCCATGCAGGGAGCCCGACTTGGGACTGGATCCAAGAATACTGGGGTCATGCCCTGAGCCAAAGGCGGGCACTCAACCACTGAGCCACCCAGACATCCCATATAAAGGGGATCTGTCTACACTCATGTGCATTCAGGAGAAGAAGCATTGCCAGGCACTTCCCTTGGTCAAAGGGGGAGTATCTTTGCTTCCTTTTCCCTCCCTCCTAGTAAGATAAGTCACTAACAAAACTTGCTTACAGGAGGATACAACTCACAGCTGAGCCTGTGAATTTTTGGCAGGAGGGCATGGGTCATTGGATGCCTAAGACAATGTTTAGACAATGTTGGCTGGGCTCAGACCTGCTGTCATAACACAATGGCATAGTGGCCTCTCCCAGAGGAGACTAGAGTAGCGTAGCATCAGTGCCATGTAGCTATGATTCATGGCCATAGTTAGCAAACCCAGAGTTTAATGATGAAATTTTACAAGAGAAAAATGACACCTTTTTTGTTGTTTTCCTAGCTTTCAGACCTAGCTAAATGTTCATATCTTACTTTTATGATTTAGGAAGATAGCTTTTGTTTATGTCTCTCTCTATTTCCCTTTTCCTTATCTGCCTCTCTCGAATTGAGTTTTGCAAACTGATACACTTTTGTGGTTTAACAAACAAGAAGCTATTTAATATTATTTTAGTGTGCTAACACTGTGGCATTTCTGAGCATGAAGATTTTTAAGGTGGCATAAATAGGTATTTTCTACTTTAGCCTATCTTACTTCCAAAGGATAGCCAGTTTGCATTTATTTTATTTTTACCAAATAAATCCTTCAGTGCCCCATCGTGATCCTCCCATCCCTTTCTCCTTCCCTAGATCATTGTCTTAGTTTAACCCTTATCACTTCTTCCCTGGGATATTGTAATGGGTTGCTGTGTGCCTGTCAAAAGCATAATGGTGATTTACAGAGAAATCAAAGAATACAAGTCCCTTTAATATAAAGAAAAGATGGAAGATATCAACTGCGTGGGAATGGTTTCACAGAGCTGGAGATTCAGAAACATTCACCCCATTGGAGAGACAAATGTCTTTTTTTTCACAGAGGGATCCTGTTGCTGATAATAGGACCTGACGGATGACTGAGAATTTTTCTTTGCCCTTCTCACGTGGAGTCCCATACTCTCTGACCTATCCTGAAAGATGTAGGGGGTCTGGCTTTCCGCCTACTTACCTACTAAGTGCAAGAAATAGAATGACCCCAACACATCTGAGTGTATAAGTAGACTTAATTACAGACCAGTTCCTCTAGAGCCTGCATCCTCCCAGCCTGCAGAGTTTCTGGCACCTTTACTCCCATCGTTCAAATGGTTTTTCCTCCTGCAGATCCACTCCATTCCCTTACATTCTCTATATTGTTGCTAGAATCTTCTTTAACTAAATGTTTATATCATGTTATACATTTTGAGTTTTTTTTCTCATCCATATTTCACCTAAACTAAAATAATTAATTTAAAAATTTTTTAAAGAAATCTATGTCATTTTCCTACTTATCTTTCTCCGGTTCTCCATCACGTAATTGATCGAAAATTCTATGTAATTCTATGTACGTGCATATGCACAGACACACATTCATCTTGTACCAATTTGCACCTTATTCCCTCTTAGCACATTACGTGCAGATTTGTGAACACAACATGTTTCTCAAACCTCTTTTAACTAAACATGACATTTTCTCTCTGGTTCAGCCTTACCCCTTGTCTACCTGAGCAAATCTCAGCCACTTTCATGTCTTCATGATTGAACCCAAATTTAACTCTCTCAACAGAGCTTTCAGTGACTTCCCAGCATCATTATTCACTCTTCTCTCCGGTATTTCTTAGCACCCTTCATCTATGTGCATTTTACTAATTTGTGATTGTTCATTTACGTATCTGTTTCCCCCTGAGGCCGTGAGGGCAGCCGTGTAAATCCCTAGGTCTGGTTCCCTAAGGCTCAACTGGTTGTTTTCAGACGATGATGCTGGCCAAACCTCTTGTAGACACCAGTAGAAAACCTCACCCAGCCGAAACCTGCGCAAACATGCTCTTAGGCAGGGCTGTCTAGAAGCTCTTGTGATTCGTGTAGAAGTGACTCACTGAAGGTGTGCTCTCACGGAAAAGCTTTGAGTCAGGGAAGCTGAGTAGGACGGGGAGGCGTTAGGCAAGGGCCTGCTTTCAGAAGTCCAGTTTAGCTTTCTCCCTGGGGAAGAAGCTCTGAAGCAGTTGCATCGCCTGGCTGTAGGCAAAAGAGCTGGGATTGTCTACTCTGGTCACGTGCGCGCGCCCACCCCCCACCCAGGGGGGCAGATAGTTGCAACCTCCCAGGCTACTCTGGGTAAAGGGGGTTTTTTAGACCAAAGCACGCCTCCAGAAAAGAGAAGGGCCTGGGGACAGGAATTTAATAAAGGAGATTAGCAGAGTCAGGATCGGCATCTGCGCCACATACTCAGATATTTCATGCCAAAGAAGGCAGTTGTTCTCATTGGTTGAAAGCTTGCTTTTTGCCAGGCGAAGTGCTAAGTACCCTCGCGTGTGGGACCGGGGACCCATCTGTCCTGGAATATAGTTAACCAACTTTCGGCCAGGTATAATATCATACGACAAACCTAGTTAGTGAGCCAGGGAAACAGTGTCTGTTCCTATAGTTCATTGAATTCAAGAAGCAACGATTACAAGAAACATCATCATTTTATGTTTTATCGCTCCAACTGGGAAGGAGAACAAAAGGCATCCTATTAAGCTAGTGTGCGGTACTTTCATATCATCCATTATGTGACACAACCTGCTCTCAGAGATGCGGAAATGAAAATTAAAAATAAAAGTGCGCATGAAATTTGGAAATTTATGAATACTGATGACCAAATGACAAGTAGAAAGATGTTTATATTTAGAATTTCACAATATTAGATTATTAATAAGTTTAATCTCTTAGAAATAAATTCTATAATGGGTTATTTAAAATGATTATTACTAACTTTATTTTATTTTATTTTATTTTAAGATTTTATTTATTTATTCATTAGAGATGCAGAGACATAGGCAGAGAGAGAAGCAGACTCCACGCGGGGAGCCCGATGTGGGACTCGATCCTGGGACTCCAGGATCACTCCCGGGGTCAAAGGCAGGTGCTCAACTGCTGAGCCACCCAAGGATCCCGATTATTACTAATTTTAAAATAATATAGTACATGCAAGTGTTTGTAAGAATTATATGTGAGTTGATCAGAGGGATGGACATTTGATAGAATTTACAAATAATTTTTGAAACATATCTAATTGAGGGCAATTATATGATGTTCTCATACACAATCATTATGTGTCCTAAGAAAAGATTAATTGTATTTATCAATTGTTACTCAATGACTACTATGATTTGCAAGAATGATATATATGGTTTTGAAAATAGTGTTATCACCTGCATACTTAAAAAATCTGCAGCCATAACATACAACCAGTGAGACTATTGATAATTTCAAGATTTTTAAATAAATGGGACCACTCATGTGTACTTTTGTATGACACACCATCTTTCATTCCTACCCATTGCTTGCCTGGCACCTGCCACATTTCTAGAGGTCAAAAGCCAAGGACAACACCATTAATTCAATAAAAACAAGAGT
Source organism: Canis lupus familiaris (assembly GCF_011100685.1). Lineage (NCBI taxonomy): Eukaryota > Metazoa > Chordata > Mammalia > Carnivora > Canidae > Canis > Canis lupus. The sequence goes on along the minus strand of NW_023330790.1, from coordinate 28,983 downwards.
TTTAGTTGGTGTAATGGCCCTTCTATCTCAGATTTGTGTTTTTCTAATTTTCCAATATTAGTATGAACATTATAGTATTAGTTATAATGTTTATGTTAGTGTGAACATTATAAATATTAACAATGAAACTTTTTTGAGTGAACATTCTTTGAGCAACAGCCAAATGAAATGAAACAGTCATGCTCTTTATGATTTGGTTCAGTTAGTTAATTGAAATATGAGAGATTTCTTTATTTAGTCTTTGTTAAAAAGGGCTTATTGCCTTAGCCAGCTAGTTGCTATTACCAAAATTAAAAACTATATAAATTATATAAAGCTATCCACCGAGGCTAGAGTAAAAGTGATTCTCCCTCCTAAGGACGGAATGATGTCTTTGGTTGAACTGCCAGATACAAAATAACAGCACGAGATAAATTATTTTCTGGACCATTATTAAAGGATTAAAGGTAGGTCCCATATTTCTGCTGACCAGACTCATTTTCTTCTCCATGGTTGGTATGTCTTTGCTCGATTTTGAGTTGTTTATTACAGAGGAAATTGCTGCAATATTAAATAAAGCAAAGAGTGGCAAAGGATGAATCTCATATATGGTTTTTGTTTGTTGGCTTGGTTTTATTTACCATTGTCAGAGAGTCAGGTCGGAGATATTTTGCAAATTATCAAAATTTTCAGTGGGTTAATACCTTAACTGACTTTAAAAATACTTAAAAGCAGATTTAAAGATGGGTTCAAATGCACTTGGTCATTAACATTTTTAGAGCTGAAAGTCTGAGTCTTCAGAATGTTTTCTGCCACGTGTGAGGGTAGGAGGACTCGTAACAGAGAAAAAGTTTCATCGTATAGTATGTCCTTAGATATAAGCTTCAATTTTTCTCCTAAGAAACACTATCTTAAAAGAAAGCCCAAAGGATAACCTTTTAGGAGAATGTGAGAGCATCTCTCTGCTGGACCATTCGACTTGGCCCATGATGGAATCATATCATAGAAAAATTGAATAGCTTCAGATGTTATGAAATTGGGTCATCTCCTACCATCGTGACTGATCAGAAACTACACCAAAATCAGTGGGAGTGAGGAAAACCCATGGAAATAACTGAAGAGCTTAGAGATGCTTTACTGGGTATTTGATTCAATGATAGTTTAAACAGATAATCTTCTTTAGTTGTTCTTTAGTGTGAGTCCAGAAGAAATTTACTTTCCAGGCTAAGAGCAAGAGAAATGAAATGAGTAGTAGTATACATTTTTCTTTTTACTAATTATTTTCTAGTTTTTATAAATAATAGGGGAAACAGAGATCATTTACAGAAGAAAATAAAAATCACTTTTATTCCTACTATCCTGTGATTCATTCATCCAGTAGCAGGTGCTACATGCCAGCATTATTCTAGAAACTGAGGTGAAAGCCATAACTGCTAAAGACATTTCTGCCCTCATGCAGCTGACAGTCTCACGGGGGGGGGGGAAGAGAGAGTAAAATAAAGTGAGGTCTTTACATTGCTCACAATGTCAGAGGGCATGGTTCACATTCTACTTTATGAGAATCTCATTCCCTGTAACTTTGCAACATGGCCCCAAGAAAGTAAGTTGTGGAATCTTGCTTACAGGAGGGAGGAAGAGGGTGTTTGGGGCGATGGCTAGGCTGCTAGGAAAGGAGGCATTAAAGACTTGAAGATGGTGCTATTGAAAGGAAGGGTGTTCTAGGCAGCAGGAACAGCCTGTGCAAATAGAAGGGGATGTTTGGCAAGTCTGAAGACTGGAAAGAAGACCCATCTTATCTTACTAGATTCTGTACAAGGATGATAGCAGGAGAAATATGTAAAGTAATAAAGAGGTTTATGAAATGAGTATGATATGCAGCCACCGGAGAGTTTTGAGCAGAGGAATCTGACTCACATTTTTAAAAACTTACTCTAGCTGCTGTGTAGTGGATAGACTATGAGAATGGAAGCCAGGAGGCCTATTAGGAGGCTAATGCACTAATCCAGGTGAAAAATGATGGTGCTTCTGACTGGGGTATTTGCAGTGGTGAATAGAGTATAGGTTCTGGAAATATTTGGAATGAAGGGCCAATTAAATTTCTTTTCTCATAACATGTAAAATAGAAAGAAAAATAAAGATAACTTTGGGATTTTTTTTTTGGTTATTATTACCATAATGGAGTATATCTTTCTACTACTTTTGTATGGATTTATGTGTGTGCTGTATGTATAAAATATTGTGAAGTTGTGATCGAATTACCCCTGACTCATGTATGCACTTTTTCATTCACTTAATACAACATATATCATGACATGAGGATATTCTGCATCATATTCTGCATCCTTGAATATTTAGTTGAGAATATGGCATTTAAAATGAAAGTTCTATAGCATTCCACAAATAGAATATATTACCCAATACATGGAACTGAGAACTGGGTTGGGTGCCATCAGAGATTGAGGGGTGACCTACAGAAGTCTTTCAGAGAAGGGACCAGCTTATGCATGCTATGCTCCTATCTTGCCACTCTAGAGCCCCTTTGCCTGGAGATTTGCTGAGCAGTGTACTCCTCAAGTTTGTGAGGAAGCCAAGAGTTAGCTGATCAGAGCTCTGTTCTTTGACAGGCAAGGATACCCTTGTTCTGAGGTCAAAGTCTGAGGTCAGGGTACCCCGATCTCCCTTCAGCACTGACTGGGCTATGCTAGCATAACACAAGCCTAGGAAGGCTGCTCACGAAGGTGTCTGCTACCTTAGTCTTCCCAGAGATGCTGCTAGAGTCCAGACATACACTACCATCACTGTCTCCACACAGGCAGTGAGTGTGATGTAGGTTCTGCTGGAACCTCATTCTTATTTATCTTAGACAGTTTTTTTCCCTCTCACTTCCCTGTCACTGTGGTGTGGTTGCCTTTCATTTAATCTGGCATATTTACATCAAAATGACCAGAAATCATGCCTGCTCTCTGGTACATCTATATGGTTCCTAGCGTGTCCTTTTCCCAAGTCAAATATAGGCTTTTTCATAGTTTCATGTGGGTGATTATGTCCACATATTCATATCACCATTTTGCCTGAAAGTCTCTAAAACAGTGTGTGGGGGGGATCCCTGGGTGGTGCAGCGGTTTGGTGCCTGCCTTTGGCCCAGGGCACAATCCTGGAGACCCGGGATTGAATCCCACGTTGGGCTCCTGGTGCATGGAGCCTGCTTCTCCCTCTGCCTATGTCTCTGCCTCTCTCTCTCTCTGTGTGTGACTATCATAAATAAATTTTTAAAAAATTAAAAATAAATAAAAAATAAAACTCTGTGTGTGTGTGTATCTGTCTCAACCAGAGCATTAGATGGGAGCTCCAAGTGACATGGTAATGTACTTCTTAAGTTATTGTTGAATAATTACATTACCTTATTTCCTCGTAGCTTTTAGATATGCTTTTATGAGTATTTCTGGCACTCAAGATAAATTTTAATCAGAATTGAAACACATTTTATTAATTAGATAGTATTACAAGTTATAGGATGTGTCTTAAGTTGAGACTTGCCTTTTATTTCATAGTAGAGAGATAGATACTGTTCAGATTTCAAGACATACACAGCTACACAGTGCATCCTGGAAAATGAAGGTCTTGCCTAGAGGGAAATAGGTGAAAAAGAAAATATGACCTCCTTAGACTTACTGTGGGCATCAGAGTTTGGACAGAAAGATGCCTCCACAGGATTAGGTCCCATTGGCTTCTACTCTGATGCAGCTCAATGTTTAGCAATGGAATGCCTGCTTTTTAGGCACTGTGTCTAGGCTCAGAAGAACCAACAATGAATAAAACATAAACTCGGGGATCCCTGGGTGGCGCAGAGGTTTAGCGCCTGCCTTTGGCCCGGGGCGCGATCCCAGAGACCCGGGATCGAGTCCCACGTCGGGATCTCTGCATGGAGCCTGCTTCTCCCTCTGCCTGTGTCTCTGCCTCTCTCCGTGTGTCTTTAATGAATAAATAAATAAAATCTTTAAAAAACAAAAACAAACAAACAAAAAAACAAAGGTCTCTATAGACAGAGCCATCTTACAGCCTGCTCACACAGGGAAGGAAGTCAGCAAACCCACCCAGTGTGGTACACTGCCTCACCTAGGAGCCTAATCAATGATCTATGAGAGGTCACACAGCCCAGGCTATGACCTCACCTAGACAAAGAGCCAACCCAATAGCTCTGTTCAATTGTTGAGCAGAGACTACAGCCCTTCTTATTCAGGACACCTCAATAGTGACCATGGATATCCTTGGAGCTCAACATACAGGACACAGAGCATAGCCAATGGCCCTGTCCAGCACTAGAACCCAGCCCACAGCCTTGCCTGATTGCTGAGCACAGCCTGAGGTCCCCCCTAATCCCAAAGAGACTTTACCTGAATGCCGAGTCATGCCAGAGGCACATCTGGATTGGGGGCACAGCCTGTACTCTCACCCTACCAGGGCCAATTGCAGACCCAGCCTGCAGCCCCACTCATAAGCAAAGTAAAAACTAGTAGCACCACTCTGCCTGTGACTCCAGCCCACCAGAGGTGAATGCTGATCCAGCTAATGGCTCCACCTGACCATGAAGCCAATACAAAGCCACTCAACCAGGGAGCCAGCCAGCAAGCAGCCCAATCTGAATGCCAAGCTGAGTCAGCAGGCTCACCTAACCAAAGAGCTCAGCCAGGAGTACTCCTATCTCAGAGAAGAGACAGAAGCCTCACCAAATTAGAGACCCTAACAGTAAGCCCCTCCTGCCCTCAGTTACTTCCATCTGACCCATCCAAGCCCCACAGTGAACTATTATTGGTTTAAAAGAGAATGCTGAAACTATAAGATAGGGTACATAAGCCTCATGGCACTAACAAAGAAAAACCCTGTAGTAGATGAGCAAAGTATTGAGATAGAAGAATCAAAGCACACCACCACAAAGGGTCATCAAATCAGAAAAATAAGACAGCAAGGGACAAAGAAGAGAATATAGGAATTACAAAACAGTCAGAAAAAAACAATTAACAAAAGTTAAAAAAGAAAAGAATACAATTAACAAAATGGCCATAGGAAGGCCCTACCTATCAATAATTACTTTAACATTGGTGGATGAAATTCTCCAATCCAAAAACCTAGAGAGGCTGGGATGGTTAAAAAAAAAAAAAAACAGGAAACTAGATCCAACAATATGCTGTCTACAAGAGATTCACTATAGTTTTAAAGACACACATAGATTGAAAGTGAAGGGATAGAAAACATTCCATACAAATGGTAACCAAAAGAGAGGAGGAATGGCTATACTTCTATCAGAAATAGAGTAAGTTTCAAATAGTCACAAGAGACAAGGAATGTCACTGTATAATGATAAAAGGATTAGTTCACAAACAAGCCATAATAATTGCAAATATGTATGCATCCAACATCAGAACATCCAAATATATAAAGCAAATAATAACAGAGCTGCATGGAGAAATAAACAACAATACAATAAGAAGGGTTTTAATATTCCATACCCAATAATTGATGGATTACTCAGACAGAAAATCAATAAGGAAAGAGCACTACAGTGTTATCTGACTGTATATACACATGATTGCATATAACATATGACTATATGATCATATATTGTTATTCAACACTAGATAGTGATATGTGAAAAACACTATAGATCAAATAGACGTAACAGACATATATAGAACATTCCACCCAACAGCAGCAGAATACACATCCTTCTCAAGTGCAGACAGAACATGTTCCAGGACAGATCATATGTTTAGACACAAAAAAGTCTTAACAAATTCAAGAAAATTAAAATTATATCACATGTCTTTTCTGACCACTATATAGATACCAATAAGAAGAGGAAAGTTGGGAAATTCACAAACATAGAAATCAAAACACACTACTGAACAAACTATGGATCAAAGGAGAAATTAAAAAATCTTGATATAAATGAAAATGGAAATATAACATGCCAAAATTTATGGAATGCATTAAAAGCTGTTCTAAGAGGAAAGTTTACAATCATAAACACCTACATTAAACAAAGAAATATCTCACATAAACAATCAAACTTTACAACTCAAGGAGCTTAAACTAAGGTCAATGGTAACAGAAGAAAAAATAATTAGGATTAGAATAGAAAAAAATGAAACACAGAAGAATAAAACAAAAGACTAACAAAAATAAAAAAATTTTTTTAAAGAATTAGTTTTTTTTAAAAAACTACACAAAATTGACAAGGCTTTCACTAGGCTAACCAAGAAAAAGAGAAAAGACTCAAATGAATAAAATTATCAATAAAAGAGGGATATTACAATTGAAACATCATTCCAAAATATCAGAAGAGGGCAGCCTGGGTGGCTTAGCAGTTTAGCACCTGCCTTTGGCCCAGGGCCTGATCCTGGAGACCAGGGATCGAGTCCCACATCAGGTTCCCTGCATGGAGCCTGCTTCTCCCTCTGCCTGTGTCTCTGCCTCTCCCTCTCTCTCTGGCTCTCATGAATGAATAAATAAAATCATATATATATATATATATATATATATATATATATATATATCAGAAGAGACTACGATAAGCAATTATATATCAATGAATTGGATAATCTAGAAGAAATTGTACATTTCTAGAAACATACAACCTAACAAGACTGAAGCAAGAAAAAAAACAATATCTGAGCAGAATAAATATGAGAAAAGCCATTGAATCAGTAATCAAAAACCTCCCAACACAAAAAAGTCCAGGACAAGATAGTTTTACTCATGGATTCTACCAAACACTGGTGAATTTAAAGAATCAAAGCCAATCCTTCTGAAATCCTTCCAAAAAATTGAAGAAGAGGGAATACTCCCAAATTCACTTTATAAGACCTCCACTATCCAGATACAAAAGGCATATAGATACTAAAGGCCCAATAGCCCGATGAACATAAATGCAAAAATTCACAACAAAATACTAGTTAATAAAGTTAGCACATTAAAAGGATGGTATGCCACAAAGATGGGATTTATCCCTAGGATGCAAAGAAGGCTCAACAAACACAAGTCAATAAACATGATACATTAATATATCGTTGGATAAAAATCACAGAATCCTCATAGCAAAAGCATAATAAAAGCATTTCATAAAATGCAACATGACAAAAATAAAGCCCATATGTAATATAATTAAAACTTCTGGAAGAAAATATAGGGTTAAAAACTCCTTGATGTTGGTCTTGGTAATGAGTTTTTGCATAGAACACCAAAAGCACAAGCAACAAAGCAAAAATAAACAAGTGGCTCTACATCAAACTAAAAAAGTTATCTTTACAGCAAAAGAAATTATTAACAAAATACTTAATAACAGAATAATAATGGTGACACAAAGAATAGGAGAAAATACGTGTAGACCATATGTCTGATAAGGCATTAATTTCCAAAATATTTAAGGAACTTCTACAACTCGATACTTAAAAAAACAAAGAAAACCCCAAATAATTCAATTAAAAAAGGGGCGAAGGACCTGAGCTGATATTTTTCCAAAGAAGATATCCACATGTCCAAGAGGTACATGAAGTTGTGCTTAACATCAGTAATTACCAAGAAATACAAATCAAAAACACAAAAAGATATCACCTCACACTTGTGAGAATGACTATCATCAAGAAGACAACATATGTTGGAAAGGAAATGGAGAAAAGGAAATACTTCTGCGCTGTCAGTGGGAATGCAAATTGGTGCAGTAGGTATGAAAACAGTATGAAGGATTCTCAAAAAATTTAATACAGATTCTCAAAAAATTAAATACTCTATATGATCTACCAACCCCACTTCTGGGTATATATACCTAAAGGAAATGAAATTAGTATCTTTAAGAGATGCCTGCATCCCTATGTTCACTGCAGCATGGTTCACAATAGCCAAGACATATAAAGAACCCTAAGTCTCCACTGACAGATGAATGGACTAAGAAAGTATGGTGCATAATACCGACATATATACAAATACAGGTGTGGGCACACAGGAATACTAAAAAAAGAAAAAATCTTGGGGCACCTGGGTGGCTCATTTGGTTAAGCATCTATCTGCTTTTGGCTCAGGTCACAATCCCAGGGTACTGGGATCAAGCCCCACATCAGGCTCCTTGCTCAGCGGGAAGCTTTCTTCTCCCTTTCTCTCTGCCCTCCCCGCCCCCATTTGTGGTCTATCAAATAAATAAATAAAATCTTAAAAAAAAAAGAAATCCTGCCATTTGGAACCACATGGATGTATCTTGAAGTCATTATGCTAAGAGAAATAAGTCAGACAGAGAAAGATAAATGCTGTATGATCTCACTTACATGTGGAATTTATAAAATCAAACTCATAAAAATAGACAATAAAAAGGTGTCACCTGGGAGAAGGGCGTGGAGAGATGGAGGAAATGGTTACAAGATAAATAACTACTAGGGGTAAAATACACAGGATGGTGACTACAGTTAACAGTAATGTATTGTATATATGAAAGCTCCTAAGAGAGTAGATCTTAAATGTCCTCACCACATTCTCTAAAAAAAAAGGTAGCTGTGACATGATGAATGTGTTAATCAACCTTCCTGTAGTAATCATTTCACAATGTAATCACATTGTACACCTTAAATTTACATGTTATATGTCATTCATGTGTCAATAAACCTAATGAAAAATATCATTCTGGAAAAAATAACAAAAAGATAAACTATAAAGGGCACCCTGGCAGACATAACTATGCACAACCTAAAAACTAGGAAGGGTGAAAACATGAAAAACTAATAAAAGGTCAATAAAACTTGGGGAAAATCTTTGCAACTTTCACAACAAATAAAAAAATACCTCGATGCTTTAAAAGATTAAGTCAGTAAGAAGAATAATAAGCATTACACACTGAAAACCAAGCAAAAAGCACAAATAGGAAATATAGATACACACAGAAATATAACTACACAAGGCACACATGCACACGAACTTGATCAACCTGCTTAGCATTAAAGAATTGGAGAAAATATACAGTTACCTCCTACTTTAACCATATTTTCAGACTGAAACAATGAAAAAAATAATTAGACAGTGTTTGGGAAGCATACAGAAAAACAGACACAGTCATGTATTGCTTGTGAAAAAAAGGTACATTATTGAAGAGTAATTTAAAATCATAAATCAGGGATCCCTGGGTGGCGCAGCGGTTTAGCGCCTGCCTTTGGTCCAGGGCGCGATCCTGGAGACCCGGGATCAAGTCCCACGTCGGGCTCCCGGTGCATGGAGCCTGCTTCTCCCTCTGCCTGTGCCTCTGCCTCTCTCTCTCACTGTGTGCCTATCATAAATAAATAAAAATTTAAAACAATAAAATCATCAATCAAATGGTTTAAAAATGAATATCAATTAAAAATTCTACTCTGTATTTTCTTTTACTCTTAGGATATAATTTGCAATGTGTGCAAACCTCTATACTGTTCAGTAAAGACTCTTTAAATTTGTGTACAATCGAAAGCAACTCCTAAATCAATAGTGAGGAACTGAATTAGTGAATGGTGGTACATCCATTTGATGGAATACTATTGGCCCAAACAAAATATTGGTGAATAGGTGTTTAAAAATTATATATAAAAATGAGCAAATTAATTGAAAACAGTGTTGCTTTTATTTATTGTATTAATTGAAAGCAACGTGGTAGATTGTAAAGACACACACAATGTTTTTATCATGAGGGTGTAAGCAGCATTGATGTGGTTTACCTTTTCTACCTATATTTAAACATTTTCCTACAATAAAAATGAATTTCGTCTTTTGTGGTAAAAGGAAAGATTTTTTTAGAAATAAAAATAGTTAAATTCTTAAAAAGAGTCAGTATGTGGTCTTTATCCATAGTATTATCTTCGTTCATTTGTATTATCCAGTAACATCCAAAAGTAAAGACTCCCTTCAAGTATTATTTTTTTTAAATGGAAAGGTCCTCTGTTTTTCTTTTTTTTTATTTATTTATGATAGTCACAGAGAGAGAGAGAGAGGCAGAGACACAGGCAGAGGGAGAAGCAGGCTCCATGCACCAGGAGCCCGACATGGGACTCGATCCCGGGTCTCCAGGATCGCGACCTGGGCCAAAGGCAGGTGCCAAACTGCTGCGCTACCCAGGGTTCCCCCCTTCAAGTATTATTAAAGACATACACATCCAAGATAGACCTGAAGACTTGGTAAGTTACCTGAGCCTCCCAATGGACCTCTCTTTCAGCAAATAACACTTTCCCCGAGGCATTACACATCAATTCTGCGTATGCTGGTTCCATGTGTGATTAAGTTTTCTCTTCTCACAGAGTAGATGCTCCAAAAACACATGCCTAACCTAACAAATTATGTGCCTAGCCAAGGCCATCTCTGCAATCTTTCAGGCCAGAAAGCTCTTTGATGTCTCCTCTAGATTTGTCTAACACATCTGTGCAGGAAACAGAATAAAACTACTTTTTTTTTCATTTTAATATAGTGAAAGGAAAAGCATATTTAAAAATTATACCATGAAAATGAATTTTTAATTAACTTCTGAATGCAGTTATAACCATGACATAAAATTATTTTATTATTAAAAAGTGATCTTGGCCATGTCTATGTCTTCCTCTGTGAGATTTCTGTTCATGTCTTTTGCCCATTTCATGATTGGATTGTTTGTTTCTTTGCTGTTGAGTTGAATAAGTTCTTTATAGATCTTGGAAACTAGCCCTTTATCTGATATGTCATTTGCAAATATCTTCTCCCATTCTGTAGGTTGTCTTTTAGTTTTGTTGACTGTATCCTTTGCTGTGCAAAACTTCTTATCTTGATGAAATCCCAACAGTTCATTTTTGCTTTCGTTTCTTTTGCCTTCGTGGATGTATCTTGCAAGAAGTTACTGTGGCTGAGTTCAAAAAGGGTGTTGCCTGTGTTCTCCTCTAGGATTTTGATGGACTCTTGTCTCCCATTTAGATCTTTCATCCATTTTGAGTTTATCTTTGTGTCTGGTGCAAGAGAGTGGTCTAGTTTCATTCTTCTGCATGTGGATGTCCACTTTTCCTAGCACCATTTATTGAAGAGACTGCCTTCCTTCCAGTGGATAGTCTTTCCTCCTTTATCGAATATTAGTTGACCATAAAGTTCAGGGTCCACTTCTAGGTTCCCTATTCTGTTCCATTGATCTATGTGTCTGTTTTTGTGCCAGTACCACACTGTCTTGATGACCACAGCTTTGTAGTACAACCTGAAATCTGACACTGTGATGCCCCCAGCTATGGTTTTCTTTTTTTAAATTCCCCTGGCTATTCAGGGTCTTTTCTGATTCCACACACATCTTAAAATAATTTGTTCTAACTCTCTGAAGAAAGTCCATGGTATTTTGTTAGGGATTGCGTTAAATGTGTAAATTGCCCTCGGTAACATTGACATTTTCATAATATTATTTCTACCAATCCATGAGAATGGAATATTGTTCCATCTCTTTGTGTCTTCCTCAATTTCTTTCAGAAGTGTTCTATAGTTTTTAGGGTATAGATCCTTTATCTCTTTGGTTAGGTTTATTCCTAGGTATCTTATGCTTTTGGGTGCAATTGTAAATGGGATTGACTCCTTAATTTCTCTTTCTTCAGTCTCATTGTTAGTGTATAGAAATGCCATTGATTTCTGGGCATTGATTTTGTATCCTGCCATGCTACCAAAGACATGGCCAACATGCACATGAGAGAATGCTCGGCATCACTTGCCATTAGGGAAATACAAATCAAAACCACAATGAGATACCACCTCACACCAGTGACGATGAGGAAAATTAACAAGGCAGGAAACCACAAATGTTGGAGAGGATGTGGAGAAAAGGGAACCCTCTTATACTGTTGGTGGGAATGTGAACTGGTGCAGCCACTCTGGGAAACTGTGTGGAGGTTTCCTCAAAGAGTTAAAAATAGACCTGCCCCTACGACCCAGCAATTGCACTGCTGGGGATTTACCCCAAGGGTACAGATGCAATGAAAGGCCAGGACACCTGCACCCCGATGTTTCTAGCAGCAATGTCCACAATAGCCAAACTGTGGAAGGAGCCTCGGTGTCCATTGAAAGATGAATGGATAAAGAAGATGTGGTTTATGTATAGAATGGAATATTACTCAGGCATTAGAAACGACAAATACCCACCATTTGCTTCAACGTGGATGGAACTGGAGGGTATTATGCTAAGTGAAGTAAGTCAATCGGAGAAGGACAAACATTGTATGTTCTCATTCATTTGGGGAATATAAATAATAGTGAAAGGGAATATAAAGGAAGGGAGAAGAAATGTGTGGGAAATATCAGAAAGGGAGACAGAACATAAAGACTCCTAACTCTGGGAAACGAACTGGGGGTGATGGAAGGGGAGGAGGGTCGGGGGTGGGGGGTGAATGGGTGATGGGCACTGAGGGGGGTACTTGACGGGATGAGCACTGTGTGTTATTCTGTATGTTGGTAAATTGAACACCAATAAAAAATAAATTTATTATTAAAAAATAAAAAATAAAGGGTTAAAAAAATGAAAAAAAATGTAAATGGTCTAACAGCTCTAATCAAAAGATAAAAGGGTGGCAGAATGGATAAGAAAAACAATATCCATTGGGGTCACGTTGGTGGCTCAGTGGCTGAGCATCTGCCTTTGGCTCAGGTCATGATCTCTGGGTTTTGGGTTCGAGTCCTGGATCAGGCTCCCCACAGCAAGCCTGCTTCTCCATCTATGTCTCTGCCTCTATCTGTTTATCTCTCATGAATAAGTAAAATATTAAAGAAAAGAAAAACAATATCCATCTAAAGATGCCAACAGGAGTCTCACTTCAGACCTAAAGACTCATAAAGATTGAAAATGAAGGATTAAAAAGAATTCACCATATAAGGAAAAGCAAAACAACAACAACAACAACAACAACAACAAAAACAACAACAACAAAACAGTCCAGGATGGCAATACTTAGACAGGACAGACTTTAAAACAAAGAGAGTAGCAAGAGACAAAGATGGTCATTACAAAATAATAAAGGGATTAATCCATAAGAGGATATGGCAATTATAAATATCTTGATCATATGCTATAAAGCTAGAAATAAATCACAAGAAATAAGTGAAAATGTCACAAATATATGGAGACTCAACAACATACTACCAAACAGTCAACAGGGTAATTAAAGGAGAAATAACAAAATGCATAGACACAAATATAAATGACAACACAATGGTCCAAAATTTTGGGAAGGCTGCAAAAGCAGTTCTAAGAGAGAAATATATAGGGATATCAGCCTACCTCAAGAATCAAAATAAAGCTCCAATAAACAATTTAACATGTCTACGGAACTAGAAAAATCCCAAGTATTTTTCAAAGAACTACAACAAATAATACTGAACTTTGTAGGAAACCACAAAAGACTGAATAGCCAACACAATCTTGAGAGCGAATAACAAAAGCTAAAAGTGTCATGGTTCCAGATTTCAAGATATATTGCAAAACTGTACTAATAAAAAAACTATGGTACTGGTACAAAAAATCAACACATAAATCAAAAGAACAAAAGAGAGAGTTCAGAAACAAACATAGGATTAAATGGTCAATTAATCTATGAATAAAGAGGCAAGAATATGCAATGGAGAAAAGATAGTCCTTCGATAAATGGTGCTGTGAAAATTGGATAGCTACATGAAAAAGAAGGAAATTAGACCACTTTTTAACACCACACACAAACTCAAAATGGATTAAAGAACTCAACATAAGACCTGAAACCATAAAAACCCTAGAAGAGAGCACAGGCAGTAATTTCCCTGGCATCAGCCATAGCACTATTTTTCTAGATATGTCTGCTGAGGCAAGGAAACAACATCAAAAATAAACTATTGGGACTACGTCAAAATAAAAAGCTTTTACACAGCAAATATAATTATCAACAAAACAAAATGACAACCTACTGAATGGGAGAAGATATTTACAAATGATATATGTAATAAAGTATTAATATCCAAAATATATAAGGAATTTATACAACTTAATACTAAAAAAGCCAAACAATCCAATTAAAAAATGGGCAAATGACATACATACATTTCTCCAAATACATATAGATGGCCAACAGACACATGAAAATATGTTCAACATCACTAATTATCAGGGAAACGCAAATTAGAACCACAATGAGATATCACTATAAACCTGTCAGAATGGCTAAAACCAAAAATACAAGATACAAAAAGTTTTAGCAGGACATATAGAAAAAGGAACCCTCTTGCACTGTTGGTGGGAATGCAAGAGGAGCAGCCACTGTGGAAAGAGTATGGAGGTTGCTCAAAAGCTTAAAAGTAGAAATATCTTATGATCCAATAATGCACTATTATTTACCCCCAAAACACAAAAACACTAATTTGAAAAGATGTATGCACCCATATGTTTACCACAGCATTATTTGTGATAGTCAAGATATGGAAGCAAACTAAATGCCCATCAATAGACAAATGGATTAGAAAGTATTATGTATATACATACACACACACACGGAATATCATATAGCCATAAAAAGGAGGAGGTGTGCCATTTGAGAAAACATGGATTAACCTAGAGGGTATCGTGTGAAGTGAAATACCTCAGACAAATACTTAAGTGGAAGTTTTTAAAAATGAGTAAACAAACAAAAAGCAAAATGAGATGCATAAATCCGGACCACTAACTGGTGGTTGTCACAGGAGAGGAGTGTGGGGTGTTGGGCAAAATGGTGAAGGGAAGTGTGAGATATAGACTTCTAGTTATTGAATGAGTAGGCCATAAGAATGAATGCCCAGCGTGAAGAATACAGTTAAAGATGGTGTAAGAGCAGTGTGTCAGGACAGGCCGTAGCTACACTTGTGGTGAACATAGTATAATATATGGTCTTAAAAAATATATATATATATATTTATATTTATAAAAAACATATATATATATATATATATATATATATATATATATATATATAGTCTTGTTGAATCACTATGTTGTACACCTGAAGCTAATGTAACCTTGTGTGTCAACTATATATACATACATAGCTCCTGAAAAATCCTTGGATTTTTCTTTTAAACAAACATTTAATGAGCACATTACCTGCTGGACTGACACTAGCTAATTTCACCTACAATATCACAGCTAAGTAAAATCTTGGTTATTTCTGCTCTCACCACAACTCTGTATACTTATTATTCAATGAAGGAATATCTCTGGTCGCTGAAATTGGACCCAATTTTTATTATCTTAACTACACCACAAGCACAATCTGATTTTACCTTCTCAAGCCTGAATGTCATTGGAAAAAAATAAAGCCTAGAAGAACCATTGGATAAAAACAGAGTACTGCATGTATAACCCAAAATTGGTTCCACACACCAATTTCTATATTTTTGATTCATAACTAAAGGATTCCTTGGTTAGTTCTCTGTTCATCTGAATGTGAAACAGCTCCCTTGCCAAGGTGATTTTCTCCTGGCAACCAACTCTTGAGTAAATATCAGAAGGATACTAGTTTGACCCAACTTACAATTCATCTGATTAAATTTGAAGTGGGTGATCCATTATTAAATAAAAGTCGAAGAACCTTCCTTCCATTTCATTTCTTGTGATTACATGCACCTGCCACATGGCTGAACAGCAAAATAACACTCTACATATAGCAGACTAGTTCTCATAATTTCCGCCTGTGTCTATCTGGACAAATCACCCATTTCAATGTATTCTTTAGTGAGTCATATACAACGTATATCTATGATGGCTTTTTAAAAAGCTTTTATTTATTTATCTGACACAGAGAAAGAGAGCATAAGCAAGAGGAGTGGCAGGCAGAGGCAGAAGCAGGCTTCTTAGTGAGCGGGAGCCCAATGCAGGGCTGGATCCCAGGACCTGAGATCATGGCCCGAGCCCAAGGCAGATGCTTAACTGATGCAGCCACCCAGACGCCCCTCTATCATGGCTCTCAAGATATTTAGGTTGAAACAGCGCTTTAAATAAGGGAACAGAGAAATTCAGTACATGTAAAAAAAAAAAGTTTAGCCAGGAGTGGTAAGGAGTTCCTCCCTGTATATTACATCTAGATCTATTGGAGCAAAGAGAAAAAGAATATTCGACCCTCCTACACATGACAGGCTGTATGATATATTAGAAAGGGAATGAATGTGAATTAATTGGAAACTGCAGATTCCATTCCAAGCCCCCCCCATCCTGCTGTGCACCATCTATTTGGCCAGATATAAATAACAACCTCTCCAAATGTTTTATTCATATTTGTAAAACTGATAAAAAAGATCCTGACTTACCCACTTCAGGGAATTGCTAAGGGAATCCAAGAGATAATAGAAATTGCCTTCATAAAATCTTAAAAGCCACGTAAGCATTTAAACCCACCATTCCAAGTTTTCCTTTTATTTATTTTTTTAAGATTTTATTCATTTATTCATGAGAAACACAGAGAGGAGAGAGAGAGAGAGGCAGAGACACAGGCAGAGGGAGAAGTAGGCTCCTCACGGGGAGCCTGAGGTGGGACTCGATCTCGGGACTCCAGATCAGCCCCTGGGCTGAAGGCAGCGCTAAACCGCTGAGCTATCCGGGCTGCCCCCAAGTTTTCCTTTTAGGAGAAGGTAGGTGAGAATCACAGTAAAGAATATTTCAGCACGAGTGAGGAGACCTAGCTAGACCTCTGGCTCTGCCCCAGAGTAGCTGTGTGATTCTCCAACACAGCATGCACCCTTCTCGAATTTCTGCTGCTTACCTATAAAAGGTGGAAAAGTCTGATGGAATATTTAAAAATCACAGATTTTAGAACCTGAACATTTGGCAGAGTACCATATATTGCGCAAAACTCTTTTTCCCTCCAGATTTTTTATTTCAAGAGAAAAATGACTTAAAGTCAGAGGGACCTGTAGCTGCTGCCAATGCCATGTGTCCACTTTTAGAAATTTTAATCACAGGGATCCCTGGGTGGCGCAGCGGTTTGGCGCCTGCCTTTGGCCCAGGGCGCGATCCTGGAGACCCAGGATCGAATCCCACATCGGGCCTGCTTCTCCCTCTGCCTGTGTCTCTGCCTCTCTCTCTCTCTCTCTCTCTGTGTGACTATCATAAATAAATAAAAATTAAAAAAAAATTTTAATCACAGATTATTGGGGGGAGTCAAAGAGGAAAGCAACTTAACATGCTTTGGCACAACCTTAATTGCATGATAAATGTACTTCCAAATAACTCTGACCAAATTCCACTGGCTTTTAATTCAAGGATATAGTGATCTTTCATATTCCTTAGACATTCTGAATGCATCTTAAATACACATTACGAAAGCCATTATCTATACCTGAAAAGGCTTCCTGCTGGAAAGATTGAGGCGTTGCCTCATCCATCTGTTGCCTTGATTCCCAAATATCTGCCACAGCAGCTGTCTCTTGTGTTACTCCAAACTCTCTGGTAGATGGCCAGCCTATAAATATGCTTTCCAAACATGTGGTAATATAAGCTGAAGGTGCAGCCCCCTGCATCGGTGGCATTGAGGACAGGGCTGAGGAAAGTAGCTCTGTTTTGGAAAACCTGTGGCTCCGAAGATTCTATGTAGAGATAGTGTCCTTTAGCTGTGCCCAAGGTATGAGCCTTCATTGGCCCTGTATTAAGTGTTGAAGTTGGACCGTGCTTCCTGGTCCAATCAACGTCGTCTTCTGTATCTTGTTCCCAGTTACAGATTCCATTTTCAAAGTTACA
Organism: Canis lupus familiaris; assembly: GCF_011100685.1. Classification (NCBI taxonomy): domain Eukaryota; kingdom Metazoa; phylum Chordata; class Mammalia; order Carnivora; family Canidae; genus Canis; species Canis lupus. The sequence goes on along the minus strand of NW_023330790.1, from coordinate 11,282 downwards.
TTGGAACTCAGGTACTGAAATTGGCATGAAATAACAACAAAAAAATAATTAAGGACAAAAAACATGATTAAGAATACTTGTTGATATTTGGCTCCTGCCAAGGTTAATGATTTTAATGTTTTTTAAATGCGACACTAAAAGTTTTTAAAAAGTGAATAAATCCTAGATTTATATCAAGTAATAATATTTTATAGACTGGGGGGGGCATTACTTCAGCCATTATTTTCCAAATGCCTTTTATACCCATCCTTCACCATTTCCAACACTATAACTTTATGCAAATGATGAGGGCACCATGGCTGACTCAATACTATAAACTTCTGGCTCAGTCGATTTCAACCTTAGCCAAATGTCCCAATCACCAGTGAATGTTAAAAATCAAAACAAAACAAAAAACATGAAGTTCCAGAACTTATCTTCAGGGATGTTGATTTATTTTTTTAAAGATTTATTTATTTAAAAAAAAAGATTTATTTATTTTAGAGAGAGAAAAGGGGGGTCAGGGGACAGAGGGAGAGATAATCTCAAGCAGGCTCTCCACTGAGCACAGAGCCCTACAGGGGCTCAGTCTCACAACCCTGAGATTATGACCTGAGCCGAAATCAAGAGTTGGATGCTGAACCAACTGAGCCCCCCTAGCCCCCCCGGAGATGTTGACTGAACTGCCACAAATAGTGCGGTTGAACATCAAGATAATTCATTATCTCCCTTGGCGATTCTAACATGCAGAACTGAAGAGTCATACTTTAATAGAGTCCAATCTTTCAGAATCACCTGATGTGTACAGCATAATTGCTTGCTCCATGGCGAAGCTCCATACCAGCACTACCTGGTTAGACATGGGGGACCGAGCAATCCATATTTTTAACAAGTATCAACATGATCCTGATGCCAGCATTTTCCAGACCTCAGGCTGAAAAACTCCTCCCTTTGGTTTCATCTTGCCCCAATTCCACATTTCCCTCCATCAGTGCCAGAAAGACCATTCTTCTGCCTTCCATGGCAATTTATCATTTTCTTCCTGTACATACATGCTCATTTAATCCAAACTGAAATCTAAGCTCTTCTTTCAAGCTTTACCTTTCCCAAGTTAAATTAACTTCCTGTTTGTCCCTGGCCAGCCTTTTCTTAGCATACACCACCTTCCCCACTTGCCTTAAACACCTCACTCCTCTCTCCTTCTCTATTTATGCCTCCTGTTGTGCTGCGGGCTCTTGGCAGCATCTCCTGAGAGGCAGTCTTTTCTTCTCACTGGATTGCAGCTCCTTTGAGCTGGAGCTTTTAAGCTTAAAACTCCTTCCAGGCACTAGAAGAATTCAAAGCACTTATAAAGGATTGACTAGCCCCTCGTCACCTAGCTTATCTACCACAATTTCCAGAATATAGTAATGTAGTCATTTTCAGGATGTGAACATTTTGTTGACAACAAGGATTTGTTTTTAGAATAAAAACATTTAGCATTATTTGGGTAGAAGGAACAGGAGTTAGAATTAATGCATAGTTTTACATTTTAGCTTCATTCACCGAAGTTAATATTTTTTAAACATATAAATGTCAGCTGTCCTTTCACTATTCATCTTAGTAAATGCACTTGGTGCCAAAGGGGAATAAATATTCTGAAACAATAAATGTAAGCAAATGTGGATAAATGCAGCCGGGCTAGAACAAATCATCTGTCTTTGAAAACCACGGAACAGGAGCTTAGAACTAATGATGGGAGCCCAGTGAGTAAATGTCAAATGGGAGATGAGCTTTTGTTTGATATTTCCTCACTTGTGACTAATCAAGCCCAGCTGTGACGTGAACTGGGGACCCACAGCATACTCTCCGGGTGTCAATCTTTGGCTGTGGAGCAGAAGGAGAATGTCAAGCTGCTAAGTTTTTTGACATAAAACTGGCACTAAAGCCAACAGATTTTGATATTGCCTGTCTTCATATTGACTGTATGTTCAATCTCTATTTTGAAAGGGAATGCACGTAGCTCCACCTTCAAATAAAAAACCCTATCTCTAAACGTAGGAAGATTTAGGAAATAAAACATAGATTTCTGGATGCCTAATGCTTTCTATGGAATCCAGGAACACATTTATATGGAAAGCTGCGAGAGAAACTGACACTCTGATACCACTACTGTTCTCTTTCACTAATATTTAGTCACAAGTAGTATTTTGATTATTATAGTTGTACTGACATAACTCCATCTAAGTTAATAGTAGTTTTAAGGATAATTTGCTTTTTTTTTTTTTTTTTTTGAGGAGTGGGCTTCGGAGAGCTTCAGAAAGATGAAAAAGCTTTCTAAAGCCACAAAAATAAATTACCTTGGGGACAAGTTACACTTCTTATGTTAGCAATTGTCTAAATTATCAACTTTATTTATATCCACTCAAAGAATTAGTTGTGTAATGAGATGCATGGTAATTCTGACTTCAATCCACCTGACTGTATCAAAGATCACATATATGCAGCATGCTGTACAATAATTTATATGGAAGTTTCTTAATGCAGTGTTTCCTATGATGCACCAAGCATTTTATGGCTTCACTTTGGTTTATAATTAGCCTCTCAATGTAATAGGCATATAGCTTGAATTTTAAGAATTGTTGCTATTTCTGGACAAAGAAAGATGCAAATTCTTTTTCTGATTGATTTTGTAATTGAAGTAAAAAACAGCTATAAGCTTCTGATTCATTTTCAGGAGCAAGTGCAATGGGCACTACCTGGTGCTAGGTTTATTAAATTATAAAATGTATACAATCATCAGATACCATAAACTTTCTGGTAATTTAAACCAGAAACTCAAGACTTACTTTTGACACAGCACTCCCTGCTCCCTATAGCCAAAACATCATCAAATGTCCCTCCTAAGTATTTCCCCAAACATCAGTCCCTCCATCTCCATCACTGCCGCTGTGATACAGGCTGCCCACCCCTCCTCAGTGGATTATCGCAATGGCCTCCTGATGGGTCTCCCAAATCCACTCTCCTCCAATCCACTTATCACTCTGTATCTACACTGACATGTTTTAATATGCCAATTTTATTATACCACTTTCCTTCTTAAAAACCCTCAAATGGAGAAAAACTTTCCTAATATAGACTATAAATATCTGCAAATCTGGCCTCCTTCACATTTCTGTCCTTATACTGCACCCTATCTCTCCTTCACCTCCTCGCTCCTACCGCACTGGCTGGCCTCCATCTGCTACACGGTCACATATCAGGGCTTTTGCATATATATGCTTTGACTTTTTTATTTTCAGATCTCAGCTAAGTCATCTCCTTTAGAAAGTTTAATACCATTATTATAAAGTCACTGCACTCCTCTCCGTATCTCCCATCAAAGCTTCCAGTTTGTATTTTTAAAACAATATTTGAATAATATCTACTTCTCAATTAGACTGTAAATTCCATGAGATCTGAAACTCAGTCATTGTGGTTAGCACTTTATCTATAGTATCTAGTTAATAAGTCCACATAACAAATATCGGTAACCTGATTAATCAACCACTCATCACGGTCATCAACTCTGGAACAATGCTTCCTGTCTTTGCCTTGATTGGCTAGAAAACAGTGAACAAATCAAGATCTCCACTGTAAAAATACGATGGACCAAAATAATAATAATAATTAATAATAATAACAACAACAAAGCACTTACCACAGTCAACCTCATCAGTATGATCACCACAATCATCTACCAAATCACATAACAGAAGTTTTTCTATGCAAGCCTTGCTGCGTCGACACCAGAAAAAGTCCGGCTCTTCACAGCTCTCTGCAGGAAGAGAAAGGGTACAATTTTCAAATCTAATGTCATCAATAGCTGAGACTCCATCATAAATGCCAAGACTGACTTTATCTAGTGACAAATGGAAGGGCTGAGTAAGGCGTCCAAGCTGAATAGTGGCCTGTGACCACTGGTTGCCCTGGTTACACAATACTCTCCAGAGTACTGTAGAGTCGTTGGAATCTTCCACATGTAGCTGTAGCTCAGCTGCTCCCACTGACAGACCATGGTCATAAAACCTGAAAAAGAACAAACACAAGGAATGGAAATGATTTGTTGCATAGACTAAATATTTAACTTATAGGCTCTTCCACTCAGTCAACCGTTGATTAATAATTAGCTACAATGGACGCCTTTATTTCTTGCAGTAATCATTGCTGCTCATATGCGAGAGCTTATCTGCTGAGGTGCATACTCTGGCTCCAGGACCCTGGGAGCCTTTCTCAAGGAGTTCCATCTAGAACAGAGGAGGCAGAGTTAATTAAATTATAATCCACTGTTGGAGGGAAAGAGTCTCTTTCATCTAAAGAAAGAACACAACAAATACTGATAATGTGCTTCTAAGTAAAATGCTAATTGTATAAATATAACAGTACCTATTTTTAAAGGCAAACCAAGGGCAAATCATAAAGTCTAACAGTGCAGAAGTACACCTGCAACCACCGGGTTGCTGGGGTACCTGACCACAGTTTTTAGTATTTACCAGAAGGAAAGTTATACATCCAGGTCCTGCCTGGCTAAACGTTGGGCTCTGGAGTTTGGCAACTTGTGACAAGCTTCTGCTTTCTTCAGAATGAACATAAAATGCCCTATTGAGATACAAATACAAATTGTAAGTTAGCCGACTGAGTTGAGGCACCTGCCTCTTAACCTTGTACTAAGCTCTGTGTCTGACTAAAATTAAGACTATACAATCAAAAATCAATAAATATGATGAGTCAAATTTGCTCTTATGAAAACTAAACTAGTATCTACCTCCAGGTTGAAAATCATGCAAAAAGTTAATAATTTAAGTGAATTCAGCCAAAAGCATATCTATACTCCCTCCCCACCACCCTTAAAGGAGTCATTTCACACTAACAACATAAACGTAATTGACACTATTTAGCTATTTGTCACACTATTTGTTGCAGTAACATAGAGCTTTAAATGCTTACTTTCTCTTAACAGGCCTGACCAAGGGTGAACAAAAGCCTCTCCTTGCTTATTACCTTCAGTTGTGTTGGGAGTATGATCCCTAGGTGGAGCCTGTTGCTCAAATTCAGCCGAAAGGTTACTTCTAGAGTTCCATACCCAATCAAAATGGTCACGACTAATTGCTTCAAAAACCAACCACAGCTATCTGCTTCAAAGTCACATTTGGAGCCTGAAAAAACAAATGTGACTCCTAGGATGGCTCTCCGGAGTATTCATATAGTTTAGAATCGTAAAGCTCAACTGAAATCACCTTGTTATACTTCTCTAAGTACATTAAAGGATACATTTGAGGAAAAAATGGATCCTATCTGATCTGAAAGAAATAAAAACCAGAGTTGTGCTTTCCATACTGAAAAATTAATAAAGCAGAATAAAGTCTCTGGAGTCATGTCAGGCAGGCATGGGGGTTCTACTTACAGGAGAAAGGGGTTGACAATTGCTGGGAGCATGGACAGTTTATCCAGGATAAAGGAGAAAAGAGAGTTGTAGATAGGTTGAAGGCTTGTTGGAGCTTACTAAAATCTTTCTGATTGTTCCTATTTTCTCAGTGAAATAAGATATAAGATCAATCAGCTGAGGCTAGGGGACATGAACGCTGAAGATGGATATTAAAGACAGGAGAAAAATGTGCTATACCCCTGAGGTAAATGGGTGAGTGAATGGAGTAGAGAAATACAATGAGTCCTCGGAAGTACAAAGGACAAAAATTAAGGCAGGTGATCATCCATATACAGTGAGGACAGGACACACTGGCTTTGTTTTCTTCCCCAGCCACATTCAGCTGGCAGCTGAGGGGCTGAGAGGCACAGTTAATCTGTTAGTGCTTGGCGCTCAGGTGGCTCAGCATTTAGCACTTGCCTTCAGCCCAGAGTGTGATCCTGGAGACCCAGATCGGTCCCACATCAGGCTCCCTGCAGGGAGCCTGTCTCTCCCTCTCTCTCTCTGTCTCTTTGTGTCTCTCATGAATGAATAAATAAACCTTTTTATGAAAATCTGTTAGTGCTTTAGTGACTATCAAAGGACAACAAGGAGTTGAAGTCGACGTAAGGCAGTAATTCCAATATGAAGCAATGGAATTTAAACTGCCTAAGAAGGGAAGTCAGATATGAAAGGATGAGAGACACTGAAGTGTTGGTATGATCAGCAGATTGTAGGTACTGGTAACACTGGTATATTGATGGAATGGTAGAAACACAGGAAGAGAGCTAAAAATGGTAGGAAGTAGCTAAAAAAGGAAGATGGTTGCAGATTAGGGTTTCTAGTTACTGCTAAGAAAACACATACTACTTTTCATGCAAAAGGGAGAATGACTCAGAAGGTGGAACCAAGAGTCCAGACAACAGAAGTAAGAACCCATATCTAACAACCAAATTAAAGAACTCCAGCTCAAGTTTTTCCAGCTACATTTCAAAACTGCTTTGAACCAATGACTTCTTTTTCTACCTTCCATTCTCCCTCTCCTTTTTAACTAAAATGTCAGGTGTTATCCTGATGTCAATCTTATGATTATATGTTAAGAATTTTGGAAGCAGATAACTTCTATAGTTAATTTCACAGGTCAACAGATGGAAGGAATTGTGTCTAGGAGATATACTACATTTACCTGATAATGTGCGTGATGATTTCTAGACTTACAGAGAGACTAGATTTAATTGAAGATTTGGGCTTTTTATTGTGGCTATAATGGAGTGAGGTCCTTGGAAATCATGGGAAAAGTTGAATGCATTTTGTATATGAGAGGAATCACAGGGACCAGTGATTAAATTACAGTAAGCAGATTTGTAATATAGCCCTCATGCTCTCCAACCCCTGCTGTTATAACATTATTAAGTTATGTTACATGGCAAAGGAGTTTTGCCAATGTAACTAAGGCTACTAATCAGTTGATCTTAAGATATGAAGCTATCTGTTTAAACTAACCTAATCAAATATAGTCATGACTACCATTAAACATGTACTCATTAATGAAATTTCACAATCCAAATATAATGAGATCCTGATGAGCCTGAGTTAATTTATATTTCCATATATACATATATGGAAATATGTGTATACATATATCACAATTTATGTATGTGTGTATATATAGCCCAAAATATATAGTGTATGTATGTATGTGTGTGTATGTGTGTATCCCAAAGAAGATAAATTTAGATTCTTGCTAACTCTGAAAATTTAAGAGACAGTGGCATCACCAAGATGCTGACATAGGTCATTTCTGCTTTATTCCCCTTCAGAAAAACAACTACTGATGAACAAGACACAGCTGAGAAAATCCTAGAATAGAGATGATCCTGAAACATCCCCTGCATCACAGAGACCAAGATAGACTGTATTAGAAGCGTAAGAGAAGCAACTCCATTCTGACTACTTTATCTTTCTCCCAGACAGGAGCAACACCACATGGAAAGGTCTTCCCTGAACCTCCAGTTCCCCCCAAAAGAAGAGAACTCAAGGGGACAATCAGCACCACCACCACTGCAGATTACTTCATGAGAGCCCCTACTCTGGTCTCGTGCCATGAGAATTGCAGGGGAAACTGTGAGGCTTGCAATAACCAACACACAGATCTTGGCAGATGCAATTCATGACTACAACTCCCCAAGTGATTAGTAATCCAAGTAGTGGCTCCAACCAGCAGCTTTGCTCATCACCAGAACCAAGTCTGGGACAAACTGTGACCAGAGAACTCACTGGAGTACATATCTGCTTGTTTTGGGTTCTCATACAAGTTTTGCTGACTCTAGAAACTGTATCCAAGCAAGGAGTTGTAGCTCCATTTGCTGGGGAAACTGTCTTCTGGTCCATCTTGCCAGAGGGCACTGACAAGAAAACCTAAAAGCTGTATAGCTCAGCAATACTCCAACCAAGAGGTGTGTGGGTGGTTCGGACAGTCCCCGAGGCAAAGCCAGTACAGGGTATGAAAAATTCCCCTGCTGCACCCAGGCAGGGGAATTAATTCACAGCGAAGGCTGAGGGTGCATCATGGCCTCACCCATAAGAAAAACTCGTTTGGGGAACATGTGAGCAAGGCCAGGAGGCACCCCTCCCAACCCCACCCAAGCAAGTAACCTGAAACACAGCCACACCCACTGTGGCTCCCAGGCCCCATCTGACCAGAAGGGCTGGCAAGGATATCTGGAAGCTCTGTAACCAACAATGTGTAAGCCAATAAGCAGAAAGGCAGAGCTAACTGTCTAGAGCAAAGCCAGTACCAGGTGTCGAGGGGTGGCCTGCTGTACCTAGGCAGAGGAATTAACTCATAGCCAAGGTAGAGAGTAGCTTCTGGCTCTTACTGAGTCAAAAGACAGAAAAGCAGAGAAGCCTGGAGCAGCACCTCTCCATCCCATTCAGAAAAGGGAACTAAAACAGCCCCACCACTGAGGATAGCATCTCCCAGCCCCACCTGACCAGAAGGGCTGGTGAAAAAAGGGAGCTACAAAAAGCCAGCAATACTGTAGCCAAGAGACAGACAGGCATATACAACAGTGAGCAGAACAAAGCCAGTGGCTCATATTTGGCCAGGGAACTTGGGACACAGGTCAGGATAAGATAACACACAAAGAGCTTTATTGCCTTTAAAGGTGCCCCTCCCACTGCTCCTGGGCAGAGAAACTAATTCATGGCCCCAATTATATTAATATAGCCTTCAGCTTTTGTGACCTGGGAACCTAACAAGACCACATGGGGAGCTGCTGTACAGGCCATCCAAAAGCTCTGCTTCTAGCTGCACTTGAAAAAGAGAGAACAGCCCATGGCTTTCTACATCTGCAGAGCAGATGACCAAGAAATTCAGTGCACACTCTTGTGTTGATTCAGGTACCCTCAAATGAGCCATGCGGACACTGGGTCCTCCCCTGTTAGTGAAGGGAAATGAATTTACAGCCCTGTCTACTAAATATAGTACCCAGTCCAGACCATCTAGTAAGCCAGATGGAAAATTCATGCAACTGGGGGGGGGGGGCATCCTACAGATTTCCACCTCTTTCCCTATACCCAAACTTAGAGCTTGGAAAGTTGCCTTGCCAAAAACTAGACCATAATAGCGGGAACCACCTGCCCAGTGACCTAAACTGAGGTGACTATTGAAGATCTATCTCTGCCAAAGCAAATCTATAGAGTCTAGAAGAGGAGCCAAATTATTCAAGTGTGCAGATACCAATGTAAGAAATCAAAGATAACAAATCCAAGTAAATATGAGACCATCAAAGGAAACTAATAGGGACGCCTGTGTGGCTCAGTGGTTGGGCACCTGCCTTTGGCTCAGGGTGTGATCCTGGATTCCCAGGTTCAAGTCCCGCATCAGGCTCCTTGCATGCAGTCTGCTTGTGTCTCTGCATCTCTCTCTCTCTCTCTCTCATGAATAAATAAAAAAATCTTAAAAAAAAAGGAATCTAATAAAGTTCTAAAAACTGACCCTAAAAAAAATGAAGATCTAGGAACTATCAGATTTATAATAATTTTCTTAACTTTAGGTAACTACAATAACATATAGACAATTAAATGAAATTAGGAAAATAATCCATGAAAACAACAAGAAGTTTGACAAAGAAATAGCAACCAGAAAAAAAACAACAAACCCAGAAATAAAGAGAAATCCTAGAGTTAAAAAAAATAGTAATTGAGCTGAAGTAGTTAATAGAATTTCAAAAGTACACTTAGCCATGCAGAAGGAAAGAATTAGTGACCTAAAAATATAAGACATAGAAAAATTATCCAGTCAGAGAAACAAAAAGATAAAATAAGAAAGAGTGAAAAAATCCTAAGGGACTCATAAATACAATGGGAATTCCAGGAAAAGAGAATGAGAAAGGGCAGAAGCAAACTGAAAGCAATAGTGGTTAAACATTTCCCAAACCTGGGAAGAGAAATGAACATACAGAACCATAAGGCTCAAAAGACTTGAAATAGGCTGACTTTGAAAAAGGCTGTACCTGAAATAGGCTGATTTGAAAAAAAAGCTGTACCAAAAAGGATCAATTAAATTGTCAAAGCCCAAAGAAACCATTTCAAAAGCATTAAGGAAAAAAGAGAAAAGTACATACACGGGAACTTCTATGACTATAAGCAGATTTCTACAAAAGACTTTTTAGGGCAGGACAAAATGGATGACATATTCAAAATATTGAAGAATAATTAAGAATTCTATACCCAGCAGAGCTGTCCTTTAGAAATAGGAGAAATAAAGACTTTTCCAAACAAAAGATGAGGGAGTTCATTACCACTACACCTGCCTTCTAAGAAACACTAAGGGAATTAAGGGAATTCTGAGTAAAAGTAAAACATAAGCCTTATAAAAATATAAAAAGAAAGTATAGGGATGCCTGGGTGGCTCAGTGGTTGAGCGTCTGCCTTTGTGGTCCAGGGCATGATCCTGGAGTCCCGGGATCAAGTCCCACATCAGGCTCCCTGCATGGAGCCTACCTCTCTGTCTATGTTTCTGCCTCTCTCTCTCTGTGTCTCTCATGAATAAACAAATAAAGTTTAAAAAAAGAAAGTATAAAACTCACTGGTAATAGTAAACAGTTAAGGTTAGATTCTATAATATGGTGATGGTGGTACATCATTCACTTACAACTCTAGTTTAAAAGTTAAAATAAGAAATTACCTAAATATGAGAGGGAGAAGATGAGAGGGAGAAAGAAGTAGAAGTATCAACTTTAGGAATTTCAGGAAGTAAAGTTGTTATCAGCTTAAAATAGGGTTTGTGATTTTAAGATGTTTTATGTAAGCCCATGAAAACCACAAAGGAAAAAAACTGTAGCAATCACACAAAAGAACAGGACAAAGAAGGCAAAGGATACTAGTACCAAAATACATTAAAACAAAAAGAAAACATGGAACAATACATCTCCAAAGCAACTAGAAAACATTTAGACATGGAGAGAGAGGGAGAGACATGGCAGAGGGGAAAAGGAGGCTCCCATGGGGAGCCAGATGCAAGACTCGATCACAGGACCCTAGGGTCACGCCCTGAGCCAAAGACATATGCTCAACCACAGACCACCCAGCATCCCAAAAGCAAGTTTTTAAAGGGCAAAAATAAGTCCTGATCTATCAATAGCTACTTTAAATGTAAATAATTCTCCAACCAAGACAGACAGAATAGCTAAATGAATTTAAAAGAGAAAGAAGAAAAGACCTAATATTTTAGCCTCAAAGACACACATAGACTGCAACTAAAGGGAAAGGAAGAGATATTTCAAGAAAATGGTAATGGGGGAAAAAAGCAGGAATAGCTGCATTTATATCAAACCAAGAGGCTTTAAAATCATAAAAAAGAGAGGCATCTGGGTGG